>NC_079424.1:21102113-21168584 GCF_026213295.1 Gadus chalcogrammus
TGACATTTAAACAAAAATCGATCAGCTGCTATTTTAGAATTGTTGCTGAACAGAAATCAGGGTTCTCCCTGCCTTCCCCATTGGGTGAGTTCTGCTGAGCTTCCTAATAACAAACACTAAAGACAAGAAAGTGGAAAAATGGAAATGTTCCAAATTGCATTAGCTATCTGTCTTTCCATTGTAGGAGAGATTAGGTACTGAAAATGTGTAATGCCTGATAATTTGATTAATTAGAATAAAGGCTACATGGTTTGTAGCAAATTTGTTTTACAAATATATCGCAGACAAATTATTTTGCCCGGCAGTACCTGGAAAAGTCAGAAAGCAACGAGCAGAGGCATCTACTTGTAAAAATGCCCTGTGCCATCCGGTATGTCATTATGACGTGCTGTTGATTGACCTGTAATGACCTACCTTTTTTGGGGGGAGCTAAGTCTCTCCCCTCTGCTTTTATAGAGCATGGTGCAAGAGTTGGAATAAAGTAGTGCATTTCAGCAATAATAACTGTTGTGATACGGTATCGAGCAACCTTTTTGATGAGAATCTCATAAAAATTAGGGAACTATTGAACTTTAAATCTGTGAGGTTGAAAACGAAGGACTTGCTGTTATAATTCTACAGCCATGTTGAACCTAATGTGTATTGAACTGCCCCAGTGTCAAACACTTGCTTTCTGCCAAAGTTGTTGCTGCAAAAGGTGAAAAGGAGAAGAGGGGATTTCCGGTTTGTAGTTTCCATATTGTTTTCCTTCAGCTAAACCCATCATCGTGTCAGGATTTATAGAAAGCTGGGACATTCAGCTGGTTGGGTAATAAACAGAAGACGTGTGAGAGTGGGTGATGGCAGGATGTCATGGCCATAGCCCAGACACTCTAAACACCAGAGTGGAGACACAAGGTTTTGTTGTAAAATGTCAAATTGATATAAGCAGGGTTGTCTGGTCACATTTAGTCGGCCAAAGAAGAAATTCAAAGTGAGCATTACATTGGTGGGCATGTCTTGAGTTCTCTCCCATCCATTCTCTACCATTGGACGTGATTAGGGACTCCTTAGTGTGATCAGAGTAGGAAGGATTGGAAGGACCAGGCCCCGGGATTGGAACAGTCAGCAAGCCTTAGTTTGATCAGAGTAGGAAGGATGATGAACAGTCGGCAAGCCTTGGCAACAGCCAACAAGGCCCTCCGATCCCTTGCTCCTATTTAATACTCAATTTAATTACGTCGTCAGGCATTAAGTCCCTAACCTTATCAGAGCGGCCTGGCGGTTTTAATGTGGCTTTGCATCCAGCAGAGGCAGAAAGATTAGCGTCTATATGTGGCCGAGATCGTCCCCCAACCCCCAACCCAAACCCATCCCAGTGGGATCAAGGCTGGACCAACTCTTGATGGCCTAGGAACCGCCCACCTACACCATGCTTTCAGAAGTTTATCGGAAAAATAGATCCAGGTCAACTGAAAATAAATCATTTGAATTGTATTTATCTTGTCATGTCAACCAGGGTTGAAAACAATTAATTGAATAGGCTCATTCCTAACACTACGTTTCTACTTATACTTGCTTGACGTAGTCATACTTGAATTTCCAGGTTAACAAGAGAAGATGAAAGCCTTGCTGAGCATTCAGTATCTTCTTATGCCTTTCCTCTTGGCATGTCCTTCAACCTTCCTTACCTCATGTTACAGTACATTCTCTTCATGTTTAATTACTTATTATTCAGCTATGCTAATGGGGACCCAGATACATGAAGCTTTGGAATGCAAAACAGATTCTGGACTTGGGGAGGGAGTTCCCTTTTGAAGTGCCGTGGAAGCGTGTGAATTATTAACTCATCTCTGTGTATGCTGCACATTTGTCTTCCCGAATGTCTGCCGTCTGTGTGTGCCTGCACTCGCTCAACGTTGGTTTTGAAACGGTGTGTTTGACCCGAGAGTCTGCAAGTGTGGCTGTTATTTAGTCTATTACTGAGCTGGTCTTGCTGTGCACAAGCAAACGGCTGTTATTTAGTAATCTTATTACTGGCACGCGTGATGGCTGCTGGGAGTTTGGTCCACTTTATAAGGTGAAACAGTCAGTGAGTTTGCTGCGTGGTGTTGCAGTGAAAGTTGGGGGAAGGGCGACTTTCATTAGCATAAGCCCCACATTGTGTTTCTGGCCTTCCAGTTGCAATTGAGATTCCACAACTCCACCCTCGGGTCTACATTAAAAAAACGATGCTGCTTGTAGAGCAATTAAAAAAAACAAATGATTTGATTAAATGTGTATTGCTTTTATACTGGCATTGTATTTGTACAACTGTTGTGTAGGTATCTCAGCCATACATGTATCTCTGCTATCTTATCTAGCAGGAAGTAAGCTCAACTGGAGTAGGGTGGACGGGGGTCCTTGACAGAATGGCACACAGGGCTGCAAAGTATCATTCCCCCTCCTGATGGTGGCATCAGCCGTTGGGTAAAGGAGGCTAAGCTAGGAGGACACCGCTCGGTCTTTGTTGGAGAACCTTTGGTTTGAAGGTGAGTCCGCTGCCCGTGTAGGGGTGTTGGATGGATGGTGTTCAGAGGACCTGGACGCAGATTTCACACTTTAGTATTCTCTACTGAGGCATGGATGGAGCTGAATTACATTCTTCAATATAAGACATTTGTAACATAGCTAAACTTTTGTTGTTCAAATGTTATCAGACATTGGCCTTGTATTAGCCATATTCTCAGAAAAAGATATTATTCAGCCATGCATGCGTCTGATAGCATTACTGTTATTCATGCATATCTACATATGTATCTGCTATATTTCTATCTATTGCACATATCTACGATAGGCATACATGCAAAGACTTAAGCCCCACAGATTATACGTTTATCCAGTAATGTGTGTGCACCTGCATCATTTTGTCTACATAGCTCATCAAGAGACTAGCCAGTGTGCTGGAATAAAAAAATGTTGCGTACAGTTTGCATGCCTGCGCATGAGTAATCTTTGTAGATAATCCAACGTCTTATAATGTCTATCCTTCACAGTTTCCGAAAGGGTAGGGAGGGAAGAGGATGTAGGGAAGTGAATGTAATCAGTTCGGTTCTGCTCTGTCCCTGACTCAATCTCTCTATATCTATTTTGCTGCCTCTGACTCCCTCTCACTATCTTGCTGACTCTCTGGCTCTCTTTGTTTATGTCTTTCTCTCTTTCCCTCTCTGTGTAGAAGGGGGGGAAAGGAGAGAAGAGCGATGGTCCTATACAGGCTCCTTTTGTTTCCTTTTGTTTGACAAAAGGCTGGAAAGGAGATGGGGAGGGTGATGGTTGAGAGGTACAGAAGTTGTAAATCGTGAGAGAGGGGCAGTGTTAGAGCGAGATGGGGCGACAGGATTAGGCTTACATGTCCGTGCTAAAACATCCGAATGAAAGTGTTCGCACAGACAAAATGGCAGGTTTTTGACCATTGAAGCACCACACCGGTCTACAATCAACCCAGGTTGATCGAACTAACCAATCTTTTCCCTGTTCTACATAAGCGCGTAATTTCTGTTGTACGCTAGGCTGCGTTTCCTCTCACTGCGACCTGTGATATTAAACGAACAGCCCATAAAACCGCCGCTTTCAGCAGCAGTTCAACAGCTTTTTCCAATTCGGTCAAGGTATATCGGCCATAGTATTGGGTGTTGGACTTCAGTCCAAAGACACACAATACTGTGTGTGTGTGTGTGTGTGTGTGTGTGTGTGTGTGTGTGTGTGTGTGTGTGTGTGTGTGTGTGTGTGTGTGTGTGTGTGTGTGTGTGTGTGTGTGTGTGTGTGTGTGTGTGTGTGTGTCATTTGGAACACACACAAACAGCTGCCGTGGATGGCAGCGGACATTTCTTCCTCCGTCTTCACAGTAGGAAGCGGAATCAGGGCTGGTGAGGAAGGGTGGGGCCAAAGGGGCTCGCTGCTGGGCTTCGACCAACATCTTTGAGCCCTGCTGGCCCTTGAGTTCTCCTCTAAAGACTTAACCATTGAACTTCTGAAGTGCTCCACGTGGAAAAAACGACGCTCAAGTCTTCTAAGAATATTGTTGCGTAGATTGCGGAAACCCAAAATGTTTGGGTTTGAAACATCTTCTATTCAGCGCCTGTTGAAAAGGCTGCTTTTCCTTGGGAGTTCTCAGCATGTCAGACAGGTGGCAATTCAACCACAGCTTAGAGTTTGAAAGCCATTGGTCTTTAAAGCACTCCAAAATATCAAATGCCATGCCAATGACGTCAGGCCTACCGGCTTTTGACTCCAGAGGCAACAGTGTGGGAAGCATCTGCTCTGGTTGCCACTCGCTGGCTCTGGGCGTGGGCTTGGACAGGCCCGCCCCCAAGGTGTGAAATGCAGCATTTTGAAATGCTGACACCCGGCCGTGGCAACTGAAGAGCTACTTGGGGGTAGGGGGGAGTTGTGTGTGCAGTTTCCTCAAAAACACCCTTTTTGTCCCCAACTCCACCCATCCTTAAAATCCCTTGGAACGGCCTCGGGGCGGGGGGCTCCTTCAGGCCCTGGGAAAAGGCCGGTTGCTGGGGTGAACCGGGCTGACTGTTGCTAGGGTAGAGCAGGGCCGATTGTTGCCAAGAATGAATGTTAAGGTTTCCAGGTTGGCTTGGCGGCGGGATGAGCTCTTTAAAATAAATAGAAGGCTTCTTTTGTAGAACATTTGACCAAGTTAGGTCATGCGCTCCATGTTGTTTTGGGATTGACTAAAAACGTAAAAGAAGATTTAGATGAAGAACAAATCGACCCATACCCTGGCTCTCCTTACATTTCAACCCACAGACAGCTGGTTCATTCATTGCTTTAACTTCCACTCACCTCCGAAGATGGTGTTCTGTCACTTGCACTTGACACCCGTTGGCATATTGATGGCACATTGCTTGATTCAAAGAGTAACCTGATATGATTCTTTATAGGCTCACTGTTGTGTGGATGCATATGGCCGCCTACTAAGGTCATGTCTCCCTTCCAGCCTTTAGATCTGTGGTGTTCTTGTGTGTGTGTGTGTGTGTGTGTGTGTGTGTGTGTGTGTGTGTGTGTGTGTGTGTGTGTGTGTGTGTGTGTGTGTGTGTGTGTGTGTGTGTGTGTGTGTGTGTGTGTGTGTGTGTGTGTGTGTGTGTGTGTGTGTGTGTTCATGAAGGCCTACATATGTGCAAATGTAGGTGTCGGTTAGGTCTGGGCGATTAATCGAATTTTGATTGCGATTTCGATTTTAGCGTCAAACGATCACAAAATTCACAATTTTAGATTCAAACGTTTTCCTTATTTTGTGTATTTTTTAAGGCGAAATTTCAAAGTTATCAGTTACAAAAAGAAATTCAGTAGTACAAAAAAAATCATTAGTGAATGGGTAGTGCGAGAGCCCTCGCACTACCCCAACTGTTTCCTAGCAACCTTTTGCCAGTTGATGGTAACCCAAGAGATCTAATCCATGGATACAGAGGTTTTCTGCTTGTATCTGAAAGCTTTTGGTCTTATTCGATCGGTTTTCACTTTTGAGTGAAGTATTCCTTTTTAAGTAGGCTTCTCCAGAATGCATATATTGCATGGCATAAATCAACCTGCTTATGGAAAGTGTTTTCGGTCAAAAGAACAAACTCTAAAATGGCCCTAATGAAGGATTTTAAAGGTCCCAGGACATGCCACCAGGTGTGGGCTGATATGACCTTTAAAGGTGTAGTGTGTAGGTTCTAGTGGCATCTAGCGTTGAGGTTGCGGATTGCAACAACTGAATACTCTCCTCACCCGTCCCTTTCCAATGACGTTGCCTGTAAGGTGCCATGAGGTACTTCAACAATGTGTCATTCTCAATGGCAGCGTTGAGTAGCCAAGTGTCGAGTGAGGAGGTTCCTTGATAGATTTGTAAATTATGTATGGTTTATTTAGTAAAAAATTATAGAAGTATAGGTCATAGCTTACAAGTTGCATATTGACTTAAAATGGAAGAGGATCCACAGATATAACAAGCTCATTCTAAGCTAATGAGCGCATAATTCTTTTTCATTAGATTATACACGTATTATGTTCCATTCTGCCAAGTCCGTTCCGCTAGGGGCCTCTAAGTTCTACACACTACTGCAACCTTTGACGTGCCCATCCTTTACAGCCCGCTAGATCTTTCTGTGTAAGTGGCCCGAAGGGAGGCTAAACAACATGCTGTCGTCCTTTCGCTGTCTTCTCTCTCACACTCATCATTTCATTATCGGAAGCGTAAGGTTCTCTTTGCTTCCCAAGAATAAGCTTTTCAAGCCGCTCAACCTCGGCCTAATCTGGGCAGCGATGAACGAGGCCTCTGTGTCCAGGGAATGGATTGGAGGGGTTCTGAGGGAGGAAGGAGGAGGGGTGTTATGTATGCCCCCCACTGCATGCCCATTTACTTCCCTCCACCAACTCACGGAACTCAAAGTTGTGTTGTAATCATATGCAGTTGTTCATTATTCTCGGTCTTAATTAGGCTTTATGTGGTCGAAGGGGTTCAGTTGTTTCTAAGCATGTTAACAGGACACCGCACTTTTTTTATTCTCGCTGAACATATCAGCTAATGTGACAATGGAATACGTTTAAATGCCCATCGCTGGTTGTTTGTAGGTAGGATTCTAAAATGTAGTCTTATAATCCAAATGCTGGTGGGGCTTTGCTTGAAGACCAAAGCCCTGTTGTGGACAGGAGGCCCTCACTGACGGGAGACTGGAAAAAGTCATATTTTCTTATCTTTAGCATTGTAACTCCTTGAGCAACCAATGACGTTGCATATAAGACACGGTTACAAACAAGGCTTTGTGGTGAAAAAGAAGTCACCATCCTGAAGGAATGCAGAGTGCAAGTATTTTCCTCAGTGTTTTAAGTATCTTACTTAACATTGACTTATAGTGCACAATATTGCAATGATTATCAAAATGTGGTCTAAGCCTACATTTGTTTTTCCAGTATCGAATGGCACTTTTCGGATTACTGAAGCGCACTATTAATAGCTCCCTCTGTTTTCCAATGTGCTAGACACACATTCAGCTAGGAATGATACACAGCCAGCTTGCATCATGCTGACGTCATACCTCATCTTATTGAACCAAACACTACACCTCCTCTCAATTGTGGTTTAGACAAGCTTTGGGCCTAAAGCCCACAGCTGGTGTCCGTGGGGGACATAAAACAATGGTTTTAGTTGTAGATATTGGCGCCCTGTACTCTGCTCCCTGATAACATTATGAAACAGATTATGCTAGGCTTTCTGCTCTCCTAATGAAACCTGGTGTCTCGCAAGCTGTTTCCATCTTTACATATTTGAAGTGCATTTCACTATGCCTAATTTCTCAATTTGATCTTTGATGGTCTTTAACCAATTACTTAGACACATGTGTAAAGCATGTGTTATCTTGTAGTGGGGTGGGTTCAGTCTTAATAGGATCCAGCTGGAACAGGAGTAAAGCTGGTAGCTGAAATAAAATAACAATGGTCCATGGTAGGTTCACAACGTGGTCCATGTAGCTCATAACTAAAAAAGAAAGGGACCTGGCTATACCGTCCAGGTGAACCTGAAGGCTGAAGGGGTTTACCACAGAAGGCAAGGGAATTATAAGGTTAACAAACACTGATCACAGTGACAAACAGTATCTAATGGGACAAAGGTTTGCAATTGCAGCTAGACAGCAATAACCTTTTTTTGTCTGATTAGTGTTGTTCGAATTGTCCCTGCACAAAAAATGACCATAACTGTATTTACGTTCATTTTCTTTGCGTGATTATAGATATGACTCTTTGACCCAGAGTGGAGGTGAAATGTTTTGTCTTCTTTCCAAAGGTAGATGGTAGTATGGCTCTAGTTCAGAACATTTCTTAATCAATCTGTGGATGATGGCTTGTTATCTTATCACTGTTTATGTAAGTGACAACATTGTGCATTTCTACTAGATTCCTCATTGAGGGAATGGATGGAAAAAGATGACTAGAATCAATACAGAAATGAAGGTTTTGGATTTTGGGTGGCTGACCTTAAATGTCACATCCTAGCCCGATATAATTATAAGTTATGTCAGATTTAGATTCAGACCACATAATAGACAGCAATCTCACCTGCACAGGTTTAGCTTTAACCTTCTGGTGTAGATGGTGTGGTGGATGTGTCCCTCAGTGATTACATCCAAAGCCTGTGACGGCACCCTTCCCCCAGCAGCATGTCCACTGCAGACGGTTAATCTCCGGCCAATTGATCACACGCCACAAATTGATTACCATGAAGCCACACCATGACCCGAGGCCTGCATAATAATGTAAAGCCCAAACATTGGTCTGTTTGGAAATTGTATGTGTTGTAGTATTGACTTTTATTATAGAAAGGACTTTTCATGGCCAAATCCATGTTTGTTCTCTAAAAGGGCATCAGTTCCACTTGGTTTTGACTCATTGAAGATGAGGAAGGACGTGTGAGCTGTACTTTATGATCTTCTAAAATGTGTTTGATTGACTAATAGGCAGAAAATGAGAATCCAATACAATTTCATTGTGTTTTATTTCCTTTCCGAATTCCCCCCTGGACCATTACTAGTACCATTTGCGGGTTCCACGTCTGGACCCTTCTGTTCTCCCTGTAATAGACTAAGTACTGAAGACATGTTTCACTGTACTGGGACTGAGGCGTGCGTGATTCAGCATCTTAAGATCATGGGAATGTGCAAGGTCGTCTTCATTATCTCAAGAACCATCAGTTTATCTCGAGGAAGCCTGTCCTTGCACAAGGTCAGACTATAATATGCTGTCTTCATTCAAACGTCATGCTGGAAGTAGCCAGGTTGCTCATTAAGTAGATCATTTGTGGGGTGATCTTATTTGGTGGGCACAGGAGATTGTGATGGAAGGTCACAAAAATGATCCTCTCTGCCGAGTACTTCCTCTGTGATTGGCTGCTCTGTAAGTTTGTTACGGTAACCACACTGTTAATAACTGTCAGACAATTTGGCTTTATTTAATCACTTATACCTGGACAAAAATCGAACACGAGAATTACAATTAGTTGTCTATTCTGCAAGAGATAAAAAAGGCGCAAGATAAAATATTTCAGCTTAAATCCAATAATAAATACCAAGCGCACCACAGATTGAAACAGGCGTGGTGCGGTGGTGTTCTGGTAACCAGCTATTGTGTGTAGCATGGGCGCACTGGTGGTCGCATTGCAGTCGCATTGCAGCCCCTGGACACCACCAAAACAGCCCTGGACACCGTCCTAACACGACACCACCCTAACGGGGTTCCACGCTGAGCCTGTATTTTAGCATCCTCTATTTTATTTCCAATATAGAAAGCGTCACAGATATTTGACGCTCAACCATGCACAAAAAGATCAAATGTGCTGTAAATACTTTAGACAGCCTGCATTTCTATTACTGCATTGCTGGAGGCTCTGAGCATACTTGTGAAAAGTGTGATTATTATATTCTTGTGAATGTCAATTGAATGATTGCCATTTACTCATCATGGGTGTGGGTGAGTAGCAAGAGAGAGAGTAGGACACTTGCTTTGAGCGAAACAAAACATTGTTAATGAAAGTCCTAATTAGGCAGACCGAAGTCAGACCTTGCTGATTAAACAGACTGGGTGTGAAAAACCTTGCCCCTGGCTAAAACATGGCCTTGTTTATTGGGTTTCTCTTACCCCTATCATGGCCTTGTGCCAAATACGCCAAGGAAATTAACATTTTTTGTGCGTACTATCCCAGTATTTCCTAAAACATAGCATGACCGCTGCATTTGTCTGCATCTTTGTGCACGTTTGTATTTGCATGTGCAGTCATGCACACTAAAAGGCATGTAAGGGATTACATGATGATGTTACCGCTCCCCATATTCAAAGATGTTTATTTTAACAAATAAAAGCATTAATTAAGGAATATTCTTTTCATTAATGTGTTTAATTAATTAAAACTTTTGAAGACATAAAGATTTTTCTTTGTTTATCAATTGTACGGCAGAAGAAGAACTTTTCAGCTTAAACACACAAGACACTCTTTTCTTTCTTTCTCTCACGTTCATGGCATATTTCTAATGCTTTTGTCAAAAATTTGGTCGTACAATGATTTAGGGGAAAGTTCGTAGAGTAACTGAAACATTTCAAGGAAGATATGGAATATGGAGCCTACATGGTTCCTCCTTGCCGCTCTCTGCATTCTGTGCCTACGAGGCATTGGGAGCAGCTAACCGCTGGTCACAGCATCACTTCCATACACTGTGGTCAGAGAATACAGGGCAATCTGGAGTTATATTTAAGGCTACTTATAGAGTGGCCTTTTTTATGTTGTAATTATAGAGAAACTTCAGGCTTTGAGACACAATCAGTGGTGACTCTCAGACCAACAGATTACCAATTTAAGAGGGGGCCGAACCTCTGGCTTGGATGACGTTTGATTTACTTACTCTGTTACAGATTTTATTGGGGTTGGGAACTATGTTCACTAGGCCCCATGTTTTGGAAGGGGGTACATGAGAATTTTGCAATTTATCAAAATTCAACTTAAGGTCCGATTTTTTACTCTTTTATTATTTTACTTATAGTTTTACATTATCACAGGGAGAGTGTAATTTGATTGAGTTGTTTGCTGGGGTACATGAACATGTCAATGTGTCAAATGAAAAAAAAAAAAAAAAGTCTTGCAATTTATTCAGACAAGTCAATTTTATATCTACACAGGGGTCACTTGGGCCTAAACTTCAATGCACAGGCCTAATATTAACGTTGTGTAAAATGTGTGTTTTGGTTTTGTTTCACAGCTGTCTCAAGCTATAGGATTTTTTTTCATTTTACAGTGTTTACACGCACACTAGGAACCCGATTGTTACCCACTTTCCTCGCTGCCACAAGCAACATGGATCTTTCAAAGAACAGTCTCAGCATGAGCTGTGTGAGCATGCTCACTGCCTTGTTTGGTACGCATTGGTTGGTAAGTAGGTATCGTCCGTAACAATATTCCCTTTTACAGAGATCCCACAATATGGCCGTAAATGAGATTCTTCATTATTCTGGCTTTATTTGAACACGGAACCAAACAATGCCGCTTTTTGCATTGGCGTTCGGGACTTGTAACAGGACAGCGTCAGCTTTCTTGTGTGACGTCCAACATGCACGCAGAGCTGCAACATTGCTTTATAGAAAATAACGGCGCGGAACTGAGTGTTGAGGTACTTTTGCTAGCTGTGCACATTCTTACCACTGCAACGAATACAACATGGTGATGTGTAGCGCTACAGTGGCGTATTCGTGCGAGCAACATGCTTGTGCGATCCCAAATAGTTGGAGGAGAAATGTAAGTAGAACTGGGAGTGGTTTGAGGCAGAAATGTGTGCCGACCTTAGACGGCATAGAAGGAGACCATAAGAAACATCGGTTTCTTTTCAGAAATCGCCTGGTGACGGGTTGCACACATCCAAACTCCTCCCCCCCCCCCCCCGCCCCGCCCCCTGGTACCGCCATGACGGTTCCCCCTTTTCACACACAGCAACTCGTGTTTGCTACTCCCTCCCCTGCCGGCTTAGAGCTGACCAACAATGATCCCCACTCCGTGTTTGCCACTCCCTCCCCTTCCGGCTTAAAGTTGAACCAAAACGCCATTTTATACAGAAGGAGACAGTAGGCCGCATCATTCCCGCCTTCACCAGTCTGTAAAATGACAACAACTCTTGATCCATTGCCTATTGATCTCATTGGATTTACATGCGGTCACTTCTTGAACTGACCTAAGTTCTGTTGACTTACACCAACGCGTCTGTGTCCATGTGACACAGTCATGTGTTGTGTCCTCTCACCATAGTTATGACTATCACCTTGTTACTCAGCCTAACTGGGCTTAACTGTGCACGTGAATGCACTCACTGTGAGTTTGGCAGTTGTGTTTGTTAATTGCGTGGGTTCATTACTGCTACACGTGTGGTCTAGCTGCCTAAACCAGTGTGTAAGCACCGCTCCTTGTGTAGGAAGCTAAGAGCGGTATGCCTTACAGTTCCTGATCACCTCAACCCTCTGCAATTGGTTGCCTGGTCCATGCTGCATGACCACTTTAACTTTGGGCTGTATGGCTTGGGTTCAGATTTTATGATTCATAATCAGAGTTTTTATATTTTTGCTGAGTTATTTTTCCCTACAATACTGAACCTTTCTATCTATCCTTTGATATTATAGTATTTTACAGCAAGGCACAACAGATCCAAACACCATGGGATCGTTTCATCTGATTTGGTAACTGGGTGTCGTGAATTGGTGTTAATCAGAGCATTCTTTCTTTCTTGTAAATCTTTCGTGCATGCAGCCCTAAATGTGACGGTTGAACAAACCCTTTTGTAACCTGTGCGTTAATATTGATGAGTTTTAGGGGAAACCCAGGAATCCTTATTCCCTTGTGTGTTGTAACCTTCAGAAAGCATTACTGTCTACAGTGTGCATGGTTAAACTTCCCGTCCCGTCCCCCCACCTCGCGAAAGACATCTCCGTGGCGGGGAGAAAAATGCAGTGGCAGATGTGTGGACAAGCCCTGCCTGGGGCAGGACATCCAGTCCTCTCTGGTGGACTTTAACAACCTAGATGGAAAGTGGGAAAAGCTCAAATTTTGACCAATAGGCCATGAGCTGAGTTAAGGCTGCATTCCTAGACAATGACTAACAAGTCAGGTAGCAGGAGAAAATTGAACTGAACAAAACGTCACCCCTCCAAGGCACCTGCGTTTAAAAAAAGAAAAGAAAAGAAGAGCATTAACATTGGAGAAAGGACATTACAGTGTTTTGCAGTCAGCAAAAGATTATTTTCAACAGAACCGGACAAATCTTCATTTTTTACAATACATTGTTGCATTTAAACCCTTACAGAGCCGTGTTGACGGTGTGGTTGTAGCGCACTCACGCCGTCTCCTCTTGGCAGCCAGGATGGCTTTGTATGCCCGTTGAAAAGGTAACGTGTTCAGCAGCAGGGCCCTGACAATAGCAGCCTTGTAGCGCTGCCTCACCTGCTAGTGGGAGCTAAAGGGATCTGGCAGGCGCCGCCACCGCCACCGAGCTAGGCCCGGGCCGGAGGAATGTTCCAGCAACGGCTCCCACTAACATCCTCATAACTGGGCTCTTTGGAGTGACGCTTGCGTAAAAACCAGTTTGAGTTATTGTGCGCCACAGAGGAAGGCTTGGAGACATACCGTGGGGTTTCTTTAATCTCGTCTCTGTTCTCTCTCCAGGTCTGAACGGATTCTATCGGGGAGCCTTTGGGAAAAGACTTCGGAACAGTTTGGAATATAAGTCCAACTCTAGAATACCAGGTAAGAGGGTGAACAATGGTGTGTTATGTGACTTCTTCTTTTGTAGCTAAAGGGCCCCTGTTATGGAAGGGCTGTTTCTGTCTTCCTGTAAACACAAACACTCGTGTGTCAGAGAGAGCATGCCTTTCAGCTTTTCAGGTATTTCCTCCGATTCATCGGAATCGTAAAATAGCTCATCGGCACGGATCCTGACTTCCTGCCCCCCAGCTGTGCCAAGCTCCCCCCCCCTTTCCTGGTACCAACAAGCCCATCCCAGAACGCTCGGCAGTTATTTTAAAGCACTCGCTCTTCCCCCCCCCCCCCCCCCCCCCACACACACACACACACACACACACACACACACACACACACACACACACACACACACACACACACACACACACACACACACACACACACACACACACACACACACACACACACACACACACACACACACACACACACACACACACACACACACACTGTGTGTGTGCGTGCGCTGCCTCTATTATCCTGAGCCAGGTGAGGCTGACGTTTGGCCTCCTCTGGTTAACCTTGGTTACACAAACACTAGACCCTACATTCTGTCCAAACCATGCCTGTTCTGCCAGCGGCTCCCTCGTCTTGAATACATTGTGAAATTGGAGCCAGGAGTGCGTGTTTTGTTCCCAGGTGGAATGAATGGAGGCTCTCTGGTGTTGGCCGGGGAGGGGCCGGACACAAGCACCGCTGTCGGGCGAGCCGTTGAACTCTCTCTGTTGGATCTATTTCAGCCACACTAGATACCCTCGTCATTTACTCATTTTCTATTGCAAAATGAGTAAATATTGTCGTGGAAAGTTGTCTTCGTTTGTTTTGCTTTGACACGGTTCAGGACTTGATTTCAGGTCTAGCGGTGAGATTATTGTCGTGCATGTGACTTTTAAAATATTGCCAGTCCCCTACCCCCGTCAGGTCCCTCTCTGTCTACACCAGGGGTGCCCAACCTTTTTTGACCCAAGATCTACTTTTCAAGTAGCCAACCTCCCGAGATCTACCAGCAAACCTACCTTCAAGCGGGGGGGGGGGGGGGGGTAGAGAACAGTTGTTGACGGGGGGGGAGGGGTTTGAATCGTGAACCTACGGACTTCAGTGGGGGTTTCATTCCGTCTGCGCACGGCACCTTCTCAGCGATAATCAATAATCTTCCTCCCACTCAGGGTGAAAATGGTAGGTCTTAGCTCGTTTCCCCTCAGCCATGCCAACGTTTAGGAGTGTGTAACTACTGTTGACGGCTTTCTTTCAACTGCTGTTAACAGCACATGCGCTACCGCGCGTATATGTCCCGCGCAAATTTAATTTTATAAAAATAAAAAAAAACTTTTTTTTTTTTTTTTTTTTTTTTTCTTCACCCCTCGCGATCGACTTGGGATCTGTCGGCGATCTACTGGTAGACCGCGATCGACTGGTTGGGCACCCCTGGTCTACACCGTCATTAAGGCCACAGTGTGATGGAGCCAAGTGCTGTTCAAACATACCCACTTCCGGCCCCTCTGGGCAGGTGGCCCTCTGCTGTGATGCCTCACTCCTGGAATATCATGTACACAGCTACACACACGCACGCACATCATTCACCATAGTCACCATAGTCAAACCGCACCTACTTGGCTCTGTTTAACCAGCTACACACACACGAGCACACAGACACATACACACAGACACAGTTCCATGGACTGCACATCTCATTTACTTCAACAGGCCATCATTTTGACCTTGGTTTGCATGCCAAATGCAGAACCATGGTAAGAAACACAGACACGCGCATACGCACAGAAACTCTTTGAATGTCATTCGTCGGGCAATGAGGGTTATGTCCACTCCGCTATGGCCTGTTTGTCCCCTCATGAATCACTGATACCGAAAGATATTACCCTTCCTGTCAGACGGAAAACAGTCACACACATGCAGCCAACGGGGCGGACAGAGACGAACAGCCAAGCATTTGATCAGAGGGTGTGTTCGTCCCATCTCCACTTGTATGCAATGTCAACCAGAGCACATAATGGTTTTAACACCTTAGCCATATAAAGCAAGGTTGGTGGTCATTAAATAATTAAAACCTTTTCACGGTTAAGAGCAAATATTTAGCTCAGTATTCTATAAATGGACAACTAGTACCAACTGTGTGCGGATTCATTCTATTTAGCGAGGATGTTACTTTCTCACAGTGAAAGTGCTTGTGGCATTTCAAAACCCATCCCAGACTTCAACAGAAATCTGTAGTGAACTTAGAATTACTCCAAAGTTGTAGATCCTTGAATGATCCTTACAGATGCATCAAATTACTTTTATATGGACAACCCAGACGTTGTAGCTGGAGGGCTGGAGGTGTTACTGGTGTTGGTTTATGGCCCTCACACAGTGTGTCCTGAGGCAGACAGGATTAAGGAACGCTTGCAACAAGTCTCCAGTGAACTTCTGTAAAGGGGGCATGCCTGTGTTTTGCCATTCTTAAGCAACATCAGGGCTCCAGACTTATTTTTTTCACTAGGAGCTCTGTGGCCCCTAACTGAACATTTTAGGGGCGCAACCAGAAATTTTAGGGGCACACACCGCTAATCAACATGCCAACCAAATATTCACATTTCTACTCATTTCCACTGTACTACTAACTACTAACTATTTTGATAATAGATGCAGAAATAACAATGTGCTGTTTCAAATTCAGTGCCACATTTTATGTGATTCTCATCTATCCCAATGGTTACCAGGTTTGCGCATGCATGCGTTCAACAAGTACGGAAGTGACTGTTTCACGGGAGTCCGCCCGCTTGTCGTGCCGCTTGACAGGACGCTGAGCCTCCTCTCTGCCCGCTCGCCTCTCCATTGAGAATACATTATCAGGCCCGACAAACGCAAAAGCCTCCCGTCTGAAAAGCCCTTTATGGCACCTGAAGCAGAGTCCTGCTCTGGTTCAGGTGACCCGCAAACTTTGGATGAAACAAGTCGGGTCGGACGCCTGAACAGCGCGGGTCGGGTGCGAGTTTTGCGATTGCGAGCAAGACTTCACCGGTGCTGGATATAATCAGGAGCGGAGGAGTTAACTAAAACTGTCAACAGTGGATGATGTGCTTTTTTTGCACAACAATCTAAAGCACCAAGCCCAAACCAGATAGTGTAATTCCCATCTAATGTTTCTTAATTTTCCATCGGGTGCGGGTCGGGTGTCAATATCAATTTATAGCGGGTCTGGTCGGGCTACTGTCGGAACACGGGTCGGATGCGGTTTGGAGTGTTGCGGGTACGGGCGGGTGCGGGGTTTGTAAACTAAAACCCGTGCAGGACTGACTTGCACTGGCACACTAGCCCAAGGTCGGAAGAACGAGGCAATAGTTTGCTTGCTCATTGTAATCGCACGTAGCAGGTTTTGAAATTAGCACCATTCCCTATCCTTCTTTCACTCATTGGCCTGCTAAAGATTCCGGATTCATTGACGCGCCCCTTCCACTTTTAACGTGTAAAAAAAAAAGAAGGCCAAAATGAATGGTCGCACATGCGCGACCAGATGGAAAATCCGGTCGCACACTCTCAAATTCTGGTCGCAAAATGCAACCATTTAGTCGCAGACTGGAGCCCTGAACATGGCTCCTTAAATATGTCCTGTGTCAATGTCCAGACTTGCAAAGTATTTTATATAAAAGTGAGTTTGTTTGTTTGTTTGTTTAAATTCATTTAAACATTTGATTTCAAGAAATGTATTTGATTGATGATTCTTCTTATCCAATGCTCCACTTCACCTGAAAGGTGAGTCTGAAAACATGAACAGAAATATATATATATATATATATACAAATAAATAAATAATAATAATATATTTATTTTTTTAATCAATATTTTTTCATTATTATGAATTAACAAAGTATAAAACTCTCTTAGGGAGAGAAAACATAAAGATAAATAATGCATTAGTAACAGTGGTCGTGCCATAAAGCTTTTTGAATGGAATTGAAACGGAGAACATAAATAGTCCTTGGGCCTTGACACTATCTCTTTCTGATGGTGGGATTTCAAACTGCTCTCTGGAACTGACCTTCATGCCAAACTGTGACGGCAGTGACTGTTCTGCAAGACTACACACGAGCATGATACAAATTCTACCGCTGGTATCCCGGAGTGGTCTCTCCTCTGGTAAACATTGAAAGAGGCTAGGGAGATGATTTGAAAACAGCAGTTTTAACTGTTTTAACTTCAAAAGGCGAATATAAATGGATGAACTTAGTTATGACTAAGGTTAAAGTATGATTTTAAAATGTTCAAGTATTGATCTCTTTGATACCTTTTGTGTGCTTTGACTGTCTTTGTGATCCGAGAGAGTGGCTGCTAATGGCTGAATGCTGCCCTGGGGGCCTTCAATACAGGGGCAGGGACCTTGTGTTCCTGGAGTTCAAAGCTCCTGCTGACAAAGTGGCACGCCGTACAAGAGCCGCCGTGCTCCAACTTGTCTCCCGAAGAACAACATGGCCGAACACCTGCACACTGAGGCTGCTTTTTAATGAATCCCTCAAGTCCTCTTCTTTATTGCCACTGGAGGTCCCAGCCTGTTGAAGGCAGAACCACTTCCACGGTCGGCTGTCAGGCTTGAAATGTGTTTACAGGCGGGAGAAGGAATTTATCCAGGCTTTGGGATACTTTTTTTAATTAACTGACTCTGAAGATACAAACCTGGCACATGTTTTTCATTTAAAGGAGAATGTTACATGTAAAGATTTGCATAGCAAATCTTTAAAATCCCTGTGAGTAGCGCTTCCTAAAGGACAACAGGGGAAACTGTTCTCATGACACTCTCTCCTCCATGGTTCCTCTCTCTGAGACGGTGACTTTCCCCCTGAAGAAAGGACATGCTATTGTACTAGAGCAGAAATGCCGCTAATGAAATCACATCAGTCATCCCCGTCTCTCCCCTTCCTCTCTTAATCCTTATTTTCCTTTGGCTGTAGGATATCTCAATGTCTTCTTTACCTGCCCTTATGAATTTAACGGGAGAGAAACAAGACTTTAAGGAAGAATTTGTATAAATTGTAGAGGTGAATGGTAATTTAAAATAATCTAAATTAGTATATTCTTAGACATGTAGTGATCGCTGCGGAAACTCAATCAACTTTATCCATGATGTCTTAGTATAACCGAATGTGGATGATGATTGTGAACAAAATGTACAATTAAGATAAAAAAAGAAATGAAGAGGTCATTCTCGCTTCCCTGCGTGTTTCAGCTAGCCCTGCGTGTAGGGTGGGACTACAAACAAGGCTTCTGTTTGAGGAGGGAGTTGGGACTGAAAGCTCTGACTGTGCTGCTTCTGCAGTTAACCCTTATACCCAACGGTATCTCCTTCAAACATCAAGCAGGGTTTATTGTTTGATTATGGTCTGATAATAAAGCCTATGAAGAAAGGTTTTAAGGAATGAATTAATGTGTCTGAGCTATGCATAAGCAGTCCAAGACTACAACCTCGGAGAGTTTGCAGTTTGAAATCTGCTTTTTTTTTTTTTAAATGAGCATTCATTTGAACAAAAAAATAAAAACAAGAAACAGCTGGTTGCAGAAGGAACAGAAGACAGAGTTTTCCAGTCTACCGTCTGCGCGTTTTCGTACCTCTGCATCATCACCTGGAGAACATTTAGCGGACTCGTTTTGGGACGGCCTATGAGTTCCATATCGGGTGCCTCAATTTTAGCTTGATGTCGTAAGTTGTTGCTTGTTTTTCTCTACCGTGAATCCAGATATCCTGGGGCCTGTCTATGGCCTATCACTCCCTTGCTATCTCTCTTGCTATCCAATGCAGTTGAATGAATGGAAAGCAAGTTTGGGAGAAAGAAGAATGGATTGATGCAGGAGTGTGTGATGGCAGATGGCTGGGGAGGCGTCTGCCACAGGGACACCCACAGGGACACAGGGCTGGGGAGGAAGACAATAGGTGTAAAGAGGAAGGGTGCCTTCCAAAAACCCAGGGTGATCTGAGATGGTCCCCGGGGGTGCAGTTAAACACAGATGCGACTGATCAATAATAGAAAACGCTGGAACCGCCGCACACACACGCACGAATAAAGAGAGACTGGAATACAAACACAAAGCTAAATGAACTGGGCAGAGAGTGCTCGCCTCGGGAGGAGGGGACAGGACATGAGGACGCACTGCCCTCTGGGCGACATCCACCTACAATGCACTGATTTACACACAGTGCTGCCACCACTGGGGGGGGGGGGGGGATTTCCTCCTGACCGTTATCTAACCCAATATCCAATCAGTCCCTTAACACAAACAACCACTGGGCTCCCAACCAATGTGCAGTACACATGTGTAAGGGCCAGTCGGGTCCTACTGCGGAGGGAACCCTTGCGGTCTCTAGTTGTTCTGTCACTTCAAAGGATCTCTGGACAAAAGCCTGCTGAATGTAAATAAGCGTAATGCCAGGGTAAACGCATGATGATTTAATGTGCAAACTCTGATTGTTGCTGCTCAGTCTTTGATTTCGGTTTCAGAGTCAGGGAGAACCAGCTTGACTAGTGAGGTGTGACTCCGCCCTGGAATTAATGAAGCCATTTGGGAATTGGGTCGACATGTGGCAGGTTTTATGCATCCATAGTGGTAGACCGTAGCTGGGTGTGGGTGTGTGCGTGCGCACATGCGCACACCCACATTGTTAAGTCCATGTATTTTGCATACTGGCCTGGGCTCTTTGAAGGACAGTCATTCAAATAGCCCAGGGTAGGGTCTTTGAAGAGTCATCTTATTATGTGACCCAAGACCACAGTCTGGTCAACATGTCCTTGTTAAAAGCAAAATGGAAAAGAAAAAACCTCATTCATGAGGAATTTTATTGGATCAGGTTTCGTTCCCAAGGCAATGGAAATAGACTCCGGTAGTTGGTATGGAAGTCAAACGAGTATCTAGAAATATTTTCCATGGCTAAGCTGGTTTTAATGTGAGATAGGTCGGTTAGTACACCGTCCATCATGGTGATGTATGGTGTATGCAGCAGCACAGCTGCCCTGAGCCTGGTTTCATGTCAGGTAGCTGACAGGAAGTGCAGAGTTATGCCCTAGGCCTTTCGCCTGGTCCTACGCTGATTACAGTGTGTGGGAGAGTCTGTGGGTGAACGGGCTGTCAGCCCCTCATCAAAACTCCCATAACCTCCACTGCCCCACCCTGTCCAACCCCAGCCTCCCCCTGCTACACTCACAGAGACCAGGGGAATAGAGGACTGTTTGTTCTCACACTGCTACCTTGGGTGCGTACAACGTGTGTTGCGGTGCGTCACTCGGTAAGTTGCATCAAAACAGGGCCAATGCAGGCAAGCAGGCAAGGTGGGATTGACATGAACAAATCTTGACCCTGACTTTCTTGCACGCTGTCTCCATGTGTATACTGTATCCACTATATATAGGTCCTACACTAACTGATGCCATTTTAAGAGACATGGACACCCTTTCACTTAATAGAGCCAAGCAGGCGGTATGAAACAAATATGTCTGATTATAGAGCTGCAGTAGAGTTGGGGTTTGGCCCAATACACCTTGAATCACAAATCATGATCTGCTGTATAACATTTTTATAGTAGTTTGTGTATATTTAAAGATTTGTTTCCTTGTTTGATGACCACTCTTGTGGTGCACAAAAGTAAAGTGTCTTTCTGGTAGGCAAGATGGCGTTTGGAGTGACCAAGGGAGAGGGGTGTGTGTGTGTGTGTTTTGGTTTGTTTGGTTCAATACATCTTCTTTCTATATTGATCAGTTGACTGGATGCCCGTCTCAGCCACGTAGGGGGTCTTCTGGAAAGGGGACCCTGCTGTTGTGTCAATTTAGTTCAAATGAGGTGTGGTTAAAACAGGAGGCTATCAGGAACTCCAGCAGAGTGGGCTGAAAGACACACACACACACACACACACACACACACACACACACACACACACACACACACACACACACACACACACACACACACACACACACACACACACACACACACACACACACACACACACACCTCTCTCTCTCTCTTTAATCACCTCCCCCTCCCTTGGTCTGCACACCCCACACTATTGTGCGTGTGGGGGGGGCGTGGTGGGGGAGGACCACTGGTGCATTTGGACCCTCCCTACAGCCGTTGGGATGCCCCATCCGTCATGTCAGGGTGCGTATATCCCCCCCCCCTCCCGGACACCATTCCCCAACTCCCACACCTGGGACGGGGAGGAGGGAGAGCGGCGGTGGGACAGGGGGTATCCCTATATCAGGTTGATTACCACGAGGCTTGTGCAGAATACAGATGAGTGTGTGTGTGTGTGAGGGAGAGGTTTACGACCTGTGCTTGTTATAGTCGAGGCAGCTGTGAATCTCAAGCAGCATTCCAGTGACCGGCCTTATCATCCATCTGCAATTCAGCCCTCGCCTAGCCCAAAAACCACTAGCTCGCAGTGACACCACAGAATGGGTACCTTAATGACCTAATCTCTTGAAAACATAATTTGAATAGCGGATGGATAGACCTTTGTTTTTGCAGCCTGGAGGCTGCGTATGCAGACGAGATTCCACTCGCTGGAGGTTTCTATTTTTAGGTTGTTTTTTTAACATTGGTGGGTCAACCGCGTGGAGCAAAGCAAAGCATGAAGCACTCCCACTGAACCCTCCTGTTGAAAGTAAAACCCTAGAGAAAGTCCCGGTCAAATCCGATGGATTACAACTGAAAGGCTGCCAGTTGTTTTCTTTAGGTAGCATTCTCAGACGAGATTGCATTCGATGAGAGAATGTTTGGCATTGTGCTTGTTGTCAAGGTCGGGTCGTTCAGACCTTGTTAAGATGTGAGATGTTATGGGGGCCCTCCCCTCGTAGTCAGTATAATGAGGCGTTGCTGTGTGAGTGTGTGTGTGTGTGTGTGTACACAGACTGGAGCTCAGACTCCTTGTGCCGTCTGGTGCTCCATGATGAATGAGACTATTATAGCTGAGAGGTGCGAGCCATGACTGGAGTGCTATACCAGTGGGTAAATACACACACACACACACACACACACACACACACACACACACACACACACACACACACACACACACACACACACACACACACACACACACACACACACACACACACACACACACACACACACACACAGAGACAGAGAGAGAGAGAACAACTCCACACTGTTGTATTATTGTGCTACGCGTTGTCCTATTCCCTGTCTTAAACAACCATGTAACAATCCCATTTTGTCATTGTTTAGCAGGACTTTCTTCTGGTTGTATATATAGATTCTAGACAGAGATAGATTTCATACGCCCATGGTGCTACATGCCTGTTGGTGATGCCAGGGCCGGGCTTTGTGCTGCTCTATATATAGTGGGGTGTGCCTGACCACCCCAACAAATGAAAGCCTTTCAGTATTGGAGAACCTTTTGGAAAATCTGAAATGGTCAAATGAAAGCATGCACAAAGGAAACGTGTTCTTCTGTAACATAATGGGACTACAAAGGAGGGAGTACAAAAGAGTCCTCTTTGAGGATGAGGCATCATCACTTAGGAGATAGCTCAGGAGATGATAAGCTGAAGGTTTGCTTGTTTCGATACCTCAAGTGTCAGTTTCTCCAGCAAACGCAACCCCTAGAGGCCAAATAACACATTTGAAAACGCTGCTCTCCAGACATGTACACGCCCCTTTTCTAACTGCGAGCTGCCGGAACGATTCCAGAGGTTTGCATGTTTGTGACAACTTATCACAGATCAAGCGTGGAACCGGTGTTATGTTTTGTCAGCCAGGCAAATCAAAGCACTGTAGTTTATGTTGTTTGATACGCCAACCATTTTTTCAGCAGTACATCTGACAATTTTGAAACGTATATAGTCCTTAAGCAACAATTTCATTCAGGTACATTTGTGGCCCTGACGTGTATTTATTCAGGCAGCTCTGGGATGGATCTTCACAAACGTGCTCTATATTGTACTATAAATGCAGTGTTTAGGATAAGATGTTAATGCCAGAGTGCCACAGTACAGCACAGAGCTAAACATGGAGGCCGATTGATATATAGCTCGGCTGATTTTATTGGCCGATATTGGTAGCCTGGATACCAGCCTGAACTCCGCCCACACAATTTTTGGTCTGGGCGATTCAGTCTGGAATTGAGCTAGTTGGGAGGTATTTGGTCAGATCAAAAAGTGATCTGACCAATCAAATTATAAGGGCGGGCTTTATACGTTGATGGACAGATGATGCACATCAACGTAATCAACCACGTCACCAAAGAGCGTGCATGCACTTTTACTTTTTTTCTCAAAAATGCTGACCGTGTTGCCAATTTGTCTGTGTATCCTTAAATTATTTTTACAAAACCGGAATAAATCGTTTATGTCCATCTTCTTTTTCTACTTCTTCGAACGTGCGCTCAGTTGAATTAGTTTGAGAATAGCTGTGCGTCGCACAACATACGTCACATACTACGTTGCTCTGATTGGTTTTAGGTCTATCCAATTGAGCGAAGAGGCATTTTCCTTCCTGGTTCCGCCCTATAATCACAGCCCAATGGTTCGGTCTCAGACTCATATTCTGACTAGAATTATGAGTATGACATCGTCAGGCTACGATATCGGTGTACCACAGATATATCAGTATCGACGTATGTGTCTGCCGATATGAAACTTTTGAAATTGTTAAGATTTTTATATATATATATATATATATATATATATATATTGAATATAGACCGGTAATCTTTTACTCCCTCATATTGGTATCGGCCCCTAAAATCCACTATCAGTCGGGCTCTAATTATTATCAACTGATCCTTTATCTAAAGCAGTTACATTTGTTGACAGCCTGAGGTGGCATTGCAACAAAACTGACTTGTATCTGATTCAGAATCACATATTTAAGTTACCCGAATTTGAATCAAAAACATCAGATTCCATGTTATTTGTGCTGTCACACATTGGACAAATCTGATTTGGGCAATTTTTGCTTGCAGTATGAACAAGGCGTAAAATCAATTGGTGGTCACACGTTTCTGCTGTGGTTAAATGAGCAAGAATTAAAAAGAGCCACCCAATAATAATGTCTCCTTTGTTGAGTTCCCCTTCTTAAAACAGGTATGGTTGATCCTTGTGGTCAGGGGTGGCCAGTCCAAGCCAAAAATATAAGTTTTCCTGTGGGGAACATTCCTGAATATTTGTTACCTCTGAATCAGAGGCTTGAAGAGGGAGAGGTGGACAATGGAGACTAAGTATATCGTTCTTAAATGAGAGATGGAGCGTGCCCTGACGTACTTGATTATACTGGTGTTTAGTTTTGACCTGTAATCATGCACCCAGTGCAAACTAGTGATGTTTCCCTCGCTCTACTGCCACACCGTTTATCGCACGAGGGTTGTGGAGAATGTAGAGTTGAGCTTTTCTTAAAATAATGGCAAGTTCACATTCCTCACTGTGCCTGTAAGAGAAGAGAGGAGAAAGCGCGCATTATCTGGCAGGGGTAAGACGAGGTAGTAGGAAAGTCTACCATTTTAAGACTTTTAATATCCCTTGCAGTTCTGGACAGACCTTATATAGTGTTCATTCTGGTTTTAAAACTGCAAATTTGTCAAGAGATACTGATGCTGAACCAGTCTGTATAATATCATAATATTTCACCTGTTGGTGACATTTCTTTAATATTTAAAGAAATCCTGTTGCAGCTGGGAGCAGCAGCTATCAGCCTCCAGCTTCCACAGGCATATTCCTCAAAGTGCAACCTTCGAGTTGTAAAGGACACTCCAATGATCAGCTACACGGGCAAGTCCCATACATTTACCGTCCATCTAACGCTCTCATCATCTAATCAGAACGTGGTCTGCCTATGAAGTTTGTTACTCACCCACATGAGGAATCTAGGGCATTTCGCAGGCCATGGGGAGGGGAGGTCAATGCAATAGGGATATGTTAAAGAAGACCTATTATACTACTTTTCTGGTCTTAATTTCTTATTAATGACTCCTATAGCGCAACCTGACATGAATCACAGCACAAAAAACGATGTAGATTTTCGGGAAACTCTTCCTCTCATCTTGGCGCTTTCAGCATTCTCTGTCAACGCTCGGTTTCGTCCTTCTCCACCCCCTCGCCCCCCTCCTGCCAACCCAACTCCGTTGTGATTGGTTACCTTCCTTGAAGCGCGCGCGCGGGCAGATTTGACCAGGCATATGGGGGCGCGGCAGGAGTGCCTCTACGTAGATGATTTCCCGGAAATGTGAACAAGTGAATCGCAAACGTTGTCCCGAGTGTTTAGCGCTCTGCACAGCCACCCCAGACTGTCAGCAGGGAATACGTTGAAATGCATGATCGTCATTATTTGACACTTTAGTATGGTTAAACATGACTATCAATCATTATAACAACGTTTATATGTCATAAAAGTCAAAAAAGCATAATAGGTCCCCTTTAAGGTCAACATTTATCGGAGAGTGTTGGAGACAGTTTTGCAAATAAAACTAACTAATTGAATAGCTCACCTGCGCTCATTTGTATTTACTGATTGGTATGTTCTCTATTTAGTTGAATAACGTTTAGCTTGAATATAATTGTAATGTTTCAGTCAATACATGTATATGAAGGACCTTGACCCGCTCCATGGGGGAAAGCTGCATGTAGTTCATAATCTTAAAGGGAAACTTCACCCATTTCCATTAAGCTTTGTATCGTTAGAAACGAGACTGGAGAGATCCATATCGATCTCAAACACTTCCTGTTTAAAATGACGCAATATGACGATTTTTGTGCGCGCCTTTTAAAAAGCCGCCCGGGGCAGTTAAACGCTCCGCGCGCCTCGCGCTTTTAGACGCGCGCCCCAGTTGAAAACAGTTGAACTTTTGAAGAAAAGTGCTCCACGTCATCGGCGCTTTTTTTGAACGACCAATCAAAATCGAGGAGGAGGCAAGGCTAAAAGTATCAACAGAACACAAACTGAAACAAACTGAAACATGTTGGACGAAAGTTTAATAACAGCTGTGAGTGAGTGTCCGGTCCTGTACGACCTCACGTTAAAGGTGGTATTCCCCGTACTGCCTCCTGCCACGATTAATTCTGTGGACCCACACTCTCCTCCGGGCAACCACGACAGGCGCAGGGGGATCGTAACCTCCGCTGCCACGGCAAGAAGCGCTATCTTGCATTCATTTTCTAATAAAATTTTAGGAGCAACCAGAGGGGAATTTCAGGGGTCAGATACCAGATGATGGATCCAACAGATAGAAGCTGTATATCTATGGATACAAGCGATGATGCGTATTAATGACGTGAACGAAAAACGCTCTGTGCGCCTTTTTTGAGCGGCGTGCACAAACGCGTTGAAAGCAGTGCACGGAGCGCTCCGCCTTTTAAAAAGGCTTTTGGTGGACACGGCCCCTACGAGAGGAGGATTCTCGTAGGACTACAAGCACTAGTCCCACCCCTCTATAGGGGGTGGGACCCACTGACGCTACAGACCTATTAGAGCAGTGTCAGTGGGTGGGACTTCACCAGCAGAAACTAACATCCACAGCATCTGAAGCTAAACTAACATAGGCTGTTGATAAAACTGAAGTACAATGGCGGAAGGTACAGGATCTGACAAAGAAGATTGCACCATTTCGAAAGAAATACAAACGAGGAATAATTCACTGAGTTCACCAACTAATACTCTTCACTAGAAATGATCTGGAGATCTAGATCAGTGGGAGTGGCCAGCGAAGCTGTGCATCGTGGTGCATGGTGGGAGTTGTTGTCTTCAATCCACAAGTGCCAAAAAGTCACCTTCTGCCTTTTCTCGGTCAAGACGGCACCAAATTAGAATTTTATTTGTAGAATTGTATTCTACATAGAGGACCCAATTTCAATACATATTCATGCCTCCACCGGTGAAATGGTCTTTTAAAGAGCACCTATTATGCTTTTCGACTTTTATGACCTATAAACGTTGTTATAAAGATTTATAGTCATGTCTAACCATACTAAAGTGTCAAATAATGACGTCCATGCATTTAGACGTATTCCCTGCTGACCGTCTGGGGTGGCTGTGCAGAGTGCTAAACACTAGGGACGCCGGTCGCCATTCTTTTGGGATTTCAGGGATTTTGCTACATAGAACAATCCGGATTTTCCATATATGGTAATGCTGCAACATGCTCATCCGGAAGTTAACTAATCACAACGGAGTGGGGTTGGCAGGAGGGGGGCGAGGGGGCGGAGAAGGACGAAGCCGAGTGTTGACAGAGAATGCTGAAAGCGCCCAGATAAGAGGAAGAGTTTCCCGAAAATCGACATCTTTTTTGTGTTGTGATTCATGTCAGGTTGCTCTATAGGAGTCATTAATAATAAATTAAGACCAGAAAAGTAGCATAAAAGGAGATCTTTAAATTATGTCACAAAGCCAGAATTCATTGGCTGACAGCATCTTCAATAATGATTTTCTGTTGAAGCGTTGCACGTGTTTGTGTCATCGATCCTCTAGTTGACGAAGGCCCACTCACTTCCTGTTCCACTATTCCACGGCCTGAGGTCAGCCTGCCTCCCCTGAGGTTGTGCAACAGGTCTGCTAATCTGGCACCGTCAGCCACGCACACCCTGCTATAAGGTTATGGAAAAGCAGCATTACACATGGGGACATAGAGGTCTTTTGTGTACTGGTGTTTTAAACGCACAACATTGAGGTGGTCCAAATGAGTATGGTAGTCACTGGGTCTTTACCGGCACTCCCTAAGCGGGGTAATGAGAGAAAGAGGGCTTTATGTGGTTCTAGCTGTGGACACACACACACACACACACACACACACACACACACACACACACACACACACACACACACACACACACACACACACACACACACACACACACACACACACACACACACACACACACACACACACACACACACACACCACCAACCTTGTGTTTGGTTGGTGGTCTGTTGTCTTGACCATCCAAAACCCATCAATGATGTTTGGAGTATTGAACTGTTGTTGAAACTGATGTTAAAATAATGACTAAATGAGGTATGGATGATGACATTGTGTCTCATTATTTCCACAGCAAGAGAGCTTGAGAGGAGATAACAAGGTCTTTTCACTTCTTATTTTGTCTGGCTGTGATTTTGAGGACTCTCTGGTTCACTTTGTTGCTGGTGTCCTCTGGATATTAAGTGTTGGTTTGCTCAACCGATTCTTAGAAGGGAATTTAACGACTGCAAAAACAACAATGTAATTTCCCAGTGCATCCGTTAATCTTTTACTCTGGACTTTTTGAACTGGGAACCCGTTGGCTGTAGAGCAGGAGTGGGGCTTAATTCTGGTCAAAGCTCCAGTCTCGACTGTGGGTAAATGATTACTGTGTCGGGGAAGATACTTTCCACCATGTAAGAGTTTGCTCAACTACATATTTATATGGAGAGGGACTTTCCAATCTAGGACAAAAAACAAACAACAAAGCATTGCCCATAAGCGGGGGGGGGGGGGGGGTGTGTGTGTGTGTGTGTGTGTGTGTGTGTGGCGCTCCTCTTATCGCCCATGCCACACAGCCTTTCAACTCCATCAAAGCACCTTCGGCTACAAACAAATACCTTCCTCCACTCAAAGAAATGCCGTCCGGGATGTAACTTGACAATGAATACACGTTGCTGGTAAAATTCTGGTTTGGGTAGCGTTTGAGTCTTTGTTAAGGAGAGAAGTCATTGTCCCTGTGACGGTCTGCATGTTCATAAAGTCACCAGACGGCTGAATCTGAGCACTAACTGTAAATCCTCCCGATGTCGGCTGATCAGGGCCGCAGAGTTGATTCTAGTGTTGATCTGTTATTCTTGTTTCTTTTACGTGGCTGGAGTCAAACGAGAGCGTAATATTAGTATCAACAGCAGCTCTGTTTATTAATGGCTAGCTAGGGCTGTCTTAGTGCTCTCCTATGTAACCATGTCATTAAGCATGACTCACTAGCCAAGGGACGCTATGGCTGTTCCTTCCCAGGGAGGATTTAAGAAAGTTCTGCATTCTTTCCAGCAATGGGGTCATAGTTCTGACGTAAGCGTTTAAAGAGGCACACAAGCTCTGATTTCACGCTGAACACACAGGCTTATGGCATTCTCTTTCTCTCAAACACGCACCCCGACACCTGCACACATACACATACACACACACACGCACGCACACACGCACGCATGCACTTCTCTTGTAACCATGTTTTGTGTGAGCATGATGAGCAGGGAGGACACAACCGACTGAAACGGATGTGCTGCTTCACTCTCTCCACAGTCCTAAAAACATGATTATAAATTTTTCAATTCAATTCTAAAAGCTTTATTGGCATGAGAAATATACATTTGCATCGCCAAAGCAGGTGAACAATAAAATAAACCGCGTTATAAAATGAAAAGTAAAAAGGTAAGGCATATATTATAAAAATAATAAGTATGAACCGTTAAATACAAAATATCTATACATATCAAATGTTATACTATAAAAGTACTTAAAAAAAGTAAAAAGTGCGATATTATCTCCAGGCTCTAGCTGAGGAGTTTGGAAGCTTCTGTATACAGCTCGCTGTTAAAGGTATGTATTGCTAATGCACAAAATGCATCCATACACTGGCTACCAGAATGCATGTTTTGTGGTAAAAGCTTGGTTAAGAACAGTCAGCATATGGTAGTTTGTGGAGGGTTGTGCAGGTTGGGTCTTCGCCTTAATAGTGCAGGATTATCAGTGATCAGACATGTTGGTGCCTCCGGGTGCGTATTCCTTTGGTCTGAGCGCGTGTTAGTGGCTTCTGGCTTGCCTGCTAATCCAGCTGTTGCCATGGCAGGCACCTAGCATGACTCCTGGACTAGTCTGTACAGAGAACAGCTCAGGCACTAAGGCCTCCACAGTACACAATGTCTGTTCAAAACAGCAGATCTGTCCACAAGCCCCTGGAAGCCTGGTTCATGTCAATACAATGTCCTGTCCTACGGTGGCAAGGCGTTTATAGCTAACAGCACACCGATCAACCAATGTTAACGGTGGTGTTGGTGTTGTTTTAGTTTTTTTCGTTCTTGTCCGACCAAACCAGCGTAGCTCGCAGTGGAACAGCAGAGCCCTTCTCTTCAATGGCCGTTGTAGCTCTGACTCCAGCTCCTCGATCAAAGTACATGGTGAAGAGCCCCCTACTGGCGATGCATGCCACTTACCAATATGTCTGTAACAACAACCTTTAATGTAGATATTGTGGAAACTCTGTTCATGTGTATCTAGGATAACAAACGGTTGCCTTGCATCTGGGGAGTTTTGCTCCATTCCGTTGTCTTACATTTTCTCTTGGTCTCCTCATTTCAATGGTAGGTGACGGTTTGGTTTGGAAAGAGGTGTTTGGAACATTAAATCATAACCTCAGACCCTTCAGAGAAAAACAGGTGTCTGGTATCAGCTATCGGGTCGGAAACAATGTGTGATTGCTGTCTGTGTTCAACTCCACACTACTATGGCTGACACGTTTGTCACACAGACAGCTGCCTTCCACAATGGTTTCCCTGTACCTAGAAATGATACACTTTCCTAAAACACACCACTTTGTGCTTGAACACAAGCCAGTGAGTGTGGCAAAGGGATTTACTTATTTCCGTTATACCGTACAAAAGTCAGCCATTCCCAATGGAATCTGATTATTTTTCTTACGTTTAAGGTCATTTAATTTCCAGACCGACCAGAAAAATATTTTTTTTCCACTTATGTCGATTAAGTAAGATGGGTGGGGGATAGGTCATGAGGCCTGTTGTCGTCACTGCATTCTGCTGAACACTCGTCATGCAGCCTAGACATACTCCACGTCACAACCTACATCAAACCCAGGAGTCACTGTGATGCTCATGCCGGTCTGCTCATTTGGGTTTGCGTGATGTTGCAACTGTTGACCATGATGTCAACAACCCAGAGAAACGTTGAAACTTATTTTTACGGCTTCCTGTATTTACAACTCAGTTTTTCTAGTTGCTTTGAGGTGCTGTTCGCTGTAATTTACCACTGTAATATCTGTACACCGGATGTCCTCCATTTTGATATGTTTGTATCCATGTTGTCACTGCTCTAAAAGGGGTTAAGGATGAGTTGTACGCACATAAGTACAGACAATGTGAGCCACCCAGAAGACACTGGGAGCCTACTAGTGTGGTAGGATTAACGCTCATCCTTTGTTCCTCTGGGGCTGTTTTATCAGAGCTATAAACTCTACGGCTCCTGTGAACTTCCTCCCTCCAAACCACCACTCATCCCCCTCCAGTGACAAGTGCCTCAACCCTCGACCGAGGGAACATGTCCAGTAGAAAGTCATAAGGGGGATCCGCCCCCTTTAGGGCGGTCGAACAGCTGAAACTCTGCCACTTTTTCAATTGTTGTCTTGGAGAGGTTTCTGGAATAATGCGCTGGCCTGAAACACAACGTCTTGAGTTTTTTCTGGAGCTTTCGTTCTCTGAAGTAACTTTGCGGGCGGTGGAATCTGTTCAGTGATTGCTGAGGGGTGTGTGCTATAAATAACTTGTTGATAGCCAGCCAGCCGGCCAGTCTAGCGCCAGCGGACGAGACTCATGCAGGGAGAGCAGCTAGGAGCAGCGGAGCGCTAATAACACCAGTCCAGCCCGTCTTAAGCCCTTCCGAGTACAGTGAGCAACATGCGGCTGTTTGACTGGTGTGTAATGTCAGTCATCTTGAACATACCCATTCATCAGTTCACCCCCCCCCCCCCCCCCCCCCCAACATGTAGCGTGACCCGATTTTTGCATCTGAAAACTCTTGCTATGTTGTATTGCTGTGCATCTGCACATAGTTTTAAACGATAGCCAGTAATACCAATGTCCCAGTCAACGAATGCACATGGAGCCACACTAAATAGTTTGTAGTTCTCCTGTAGGCAGGAGTTGTGAGTCTGCCATATCCCACCCCCCTGTATACTGGGTGACCCCAAGGTTGGGGAACTGTGATGAGGCCTAGTACCTTAACAAATCAAATGGTTATTCCCTCAAAGTTCAGAAATGTAGATTTTCAAATAAATAGACCTAATTTCCTGAAGATTTTCCAAACTGTCTCAAACCCTTCCCATGGTAGGCTGAGGAATCAGACGTTCGCTCCGAGACTGAAGCAGCCAGCAGCTGGAGGCTGTCAGAGAATCACGGCTGATCAAACACGGGCCGTCCCACATGCTATGGCCAATGTGGGCGCTAATATTCTAAGCTTCTGATAAATGCTCTAGACTTCAAGGCACGCGCCTCTTGAAGAGTGTATGGCTAATTTGATAATATTTAGCCTTCAAGCTGAAGTGGTGCACTGAACCCTCTGCAAGTGTGTGGTTGATGCCAGTATTTATTACTTACTCACTCACTCACTCACTCACTCACTTTGTATTTATCCTGTACAGTTGTATTTGTATTTTCTCCTATTTTACCAATGCAAAGGCAAAAATCCTAAAATAGTAGTGATAGCAGCAACGTTTTGTTTATCCTACACGTTTTAGTCTCAATGAACCAGGGGCTTTGACTACCTCTCCATCCTCGCTTTATGACCACGATACAACGTCTCCCCTCTCGCTAGGTAGGTTTTATACGGACCGCCCCTCAGACCCCAGCCCCGGAAACAATAGACCCCCTTTACGAGAAGACCCTGATGGTTTCCACAGCTCGTATATCAGCGCATACAGTGGCACTGGGGCCGGCGGGAGAACGTGGAGGGCCACTGTTTGTGTAACGGAACACCACCCGCTCTTCACAGCCACTAAAGCTTCCTTTGTAAACATGGTTCTGTTGATGTTACGCCATTACTGATTGCAGATGGTTTGTAATTCCCCCAAAGGCCACATAAGTCCTGCCTTCCTGTCTGTGAGCTTGTTAGTGCAGCAGAGACAAACAAACATCTCCAAAAGAACGACCTACTGTTAGTGTGTGTGTGTGTGTGTGTGTGTGTGTGTGTGTGTGTGTGTGTGTGTGTGTGTGTGTGTGTGATTTAAACCGCACAGCCATGCTCACGTCCCTAATTAAAAAGTTGCCTGGTTCTGCCACTACTACATTCTGTGAATCTGAATGCTGACTGAGGCATTATGGGTAGGCGACACTGTAATTAATTACCAGGAACCCCCTTCTTCTCTGTTCTGAAGCGCCGGGCCGTAAAACCCTCCCCCGCCTGCTTCAGAACGTCCATCGGTGAGAATGTAGTGGTTGAAAGAGCAGCGATAAAGGATGACACCAAAATATGTTTGTGTATATATATATATATACTATATATATATATATGCACACAAATTGCTCGCTCTGTCTCGATCTGTCTGTCTGTCTGTCTGTGTCTCTGTCTGTCTGTCTGTCTGTCTGTCTGTCTGTCTGTGTCTCTGTCTGTGTCTCTGTCTGTGTGTGTTGTGGCGTATTATCATTAGTCACATTCCATCAGTTCTCAGCGATCACTGAGGCTTGCAAGCACTTGTTTGCTGCACATTTCCCTCGCCTGTTCCCTCCCCCCCCCCCCCCCCCCTCTCTCGTTCTCTCTACAGCCCCTTCTCTCTATTGTTCTCCGGTGCCCCCATTTCTTTCCTTTCTGTCCCAAGCTCAGCCCTCTGAGCGGAGCTCTCCCCCTCTCTGCAGCCCCAGTGCTGCTGGTTCTGAGCCCGCTGGAGGAGTGGAGGCTGGCTGCTGTGTGGTAGCTCTCCCCCTCTCTGCAGCCCCAGTGCTGCTGGTTCTGAGCCTGCTGGAGGAGTGGAGGCTGGCTGCTGTGTGGTAGCTCTCCTCCCCTCTGCAGCCCCAGTGCTGCTGGTTCTGAGCCCGCTGGAGGAGTGGAGGCTGGCTGCTGTGTGGTAGCTCTCCTCCCCTCTGCAGCCCCAGTGCTGCTGGTTCTGAGCCTGCTGGAGGAGTGGAGGCTGGCTGCTGTGTGGTAGCTCTCCTCCCCTCTGCAGCCCCAGTGCTGCTGGTTCTGAGCCCGCTGGAGGAGTGGAGGCTGGCTGCTGTGTGGTAGCTCTCCTCCCCTCTGCAGCCCCAGTGCTGCTGGTTCTGAGCCTGCTGGAGGAGTGGAGGCTGGCTGCTGTGTGGTAGCGGCTGCTGTGGTCAGCACGTCAGCAGGCCGTGAGACTCGCATGATGGAACACTGCTTAGTGCTATCCACAACTTCTGTCCATCTTCTGTTGCACCGGCTGGTTTGACGTCCTGCCATCACAATATTACGAATGAAAATACATTCTTGTGGGTCTAAAATATATTTAGCAATATTGAATATTCTGAAAATGGCAAGGAAAAGGTTTTGCTTACATTGTAATATAAGTTCAATAGGTCTGAAGTTACAAGGGCCTTTATATGTGAGCTGAGGTCGTGATCTACAATCGTAGGAGCTAAATTGTGATGAAAAAAACCAACCATTTCCTATGGTTGGACACATCTTTCCATATAAATTCATTAACCGTACAAACACTTCCAGTGTAACCGAAAACATAGGCCCGCGTGAAGTGATGGGGCGTGAACTAAAACTAAATGGAGATGAACTTTCATCCGGAGACTAAATGTGATTTCCCAAACAGGAGAATTGAATCATCGGTCCATTCTCTTGTTCTCATGTGTCTGAGCACACTGAATGAGTGTGAGTGTGATTGGATTACTCACTGCTTGAATGGGGAACCCTTCTTCTACCAAACCAGCCTCTGTCGGCATGCCTTTACCATGGAACCCGTTTCAACGAAGATCAGAACACGGGGGCTTGTCTTGAAAGAATTAAGTTTAATGCAGTAGCTTAAGTCATCTTGTCCCCTTACTACAAGGTGGTGCTTGCCGCTAGTCCTGCTCAAAGGCAGAGTCATGGAACCGTGGGATGTATGTGAGGTAAAGCTTTACAAAGGAATGCCCCTCAATGAGGAAATGTAAGGCCAGAACAATGAAAATATAACTACCGGTACTTCTGCTACAAACCACTTGGTCCAACATAAAAGTGCACTCTAGGCCACTATTCTCCAAGCAGGCCCATATAGGAACGTAGGGGCATTGGGGCGTTGAGGGAGCCCAGGGTCAGTTTGGGGGATTCCCTTGATGAATCAGAACACGTGTGGTTTAACTGTCCTCCACTGGCGAGCAGCCATCCTGTCAGCCATCTGCCGGAGAGTTCCTCTCTATCGACCCGCTCTCCAGAAGCTCACGCGCTCGCATGTCTGCTAGACAAACCCAAGACATGGCGTTCATATGTAGATTCCGGTGCGCGCCGCGAACCGGCAGCCCAAAGCTGGCATTAACAATACTACAGAGAGGATCCCGAATTAGTTGTGCATTGATCTGCTATTGGGCGGAACCGTGGCGGTCTGGAAGCAGTCTGAGAGAGAGGGGGGGGTGGCTCATTTAATAATGCAGATGAATGCTGGTGCTTCTGCTCTGGTAAATGTTTTCTTATCCCACTCACACTCTCTGGTTGGCCGTCCCTCGCGGGGGTCCAGAGCCTGGGGGCTGGTTCCCACAGTGTTTAGAGCTCTAAACTCTGCCGGGGGGGGGGGGCAGTGCAGTCGGGACCGTCTTCAGGGAGAAGGAGCCAGCGGCCTCCTCTCCTCTCCTCCCTCCCTTCTGGAATTCCAGCCGTGACCCCCCCCTGAGAGCCGCTGTCCGCGGGCCGGACCAGGACCGGCTGCTGCGTCTGAGGCGTTATTTACGGGCTTTCATTAGAGACGATGCACATGTGTTGCTATGGCGATAGAAGGGCATGACAGTTTAATTCTGTCAACAACTCATTTGGAATGAAATGAATTCCTCCAGGTATGTGCCATGTCAGCAAACACGACGTCTATATAAACTATGTTTTATCGATGAGGTACTTTTGTTTATTTGTTCAATATATGTAATATAGTGCTTTTTGTTTAATTTGCATTCCTTTAAATGTTGGTCATTTATGGTTTATATAGTAATCCGCCTCTCGGAGTACGACCACCACTTTGTGGCGCCCTTCGCCCCGCCGCCGCCACGTCTACTTCCTGTTCTGCCGGCGGGACCTCTGGTGTCCTTTTGTAATTATAGTTCAGTTGAGTTATATCCAAAACAGAAAACACCTAAGGAAGAGCATCCATTAATTGATGATTTGATTCATTCCTACAGAATAAATTCCTTTTCAAAGAGGTCACCCTGCATCCTCCCGGGGTTGAGGAGTGGAACACAACCTTCTATTTAATATAAATCTTGGATGCCATGCAAGCAGAAATGAGACGGATAAACGGGTAATAGAAGGAGGGAAAGGGTAGAGGGGGTATAATTTAGCGCGAGCCACAAGGAGGTATCCATTACTGTATGCAGACAGACGTGTAGATGCGCTCCAGAGCATATGGCTGACGGGGGCTGACAGGACCAGAGCTCTCCACACCCCTACTTCAGTCTCCGCCAGTGCCTGAACACAAATTATTTAAGTCTTTGTCTCCTAGCAATGTAGGAGGTTCATATGCCGTCTGTGTGTGTGCCTGAGGGGGGGTGCCCCTCTTTGACTGACATTGATTGTGTGGTTTTTTTGTCAAAGGACTCGCTATCCATAAAAGAGCCAGTGGCAAGCCTGGGAATTCTGATAGAAATGTAACTAGGAAGAGCATTCTCACCGGCTTTGACCACTAATAATAAGGAGATCCACCATTATTTGTAGCGCTAGGCAGCATTTTTGATAGATAGTAAGATGCATCAAACATACTCCATACATGAAATATGTTTGCAAAGCAATACATCAACACCTTTTAACTTATTGTCGTTATGTGGTTTTCCTATTCAAGCTAGTGGGACTCTTCCTCACTTCCACCATCTTATGCTATGTGACCTCATATCACCGCCTGGATAATATGAATCACAAGACGACTGCATGCCAACAAAACATTTAAAATATAGGGCCCTGCTCCGCATCCTCACCCCTCTCCCCCATGTGGGTCTGTGTTCTGACCCCTCTCTCCCCCATGTGGGTCTGTGTTCTGACCCCTCTCTCCCCCATGTGGGTCTGTGTTCTGACCCCTCTCTCCCCCATGTGGGTCTGTGTTCTGACCCCTCTCTCCCCCATGTGGGTCTGTGTTTTGACCCCTCTCTCCCCCATGTGGGTCTGTGTTCTAACCCCTCTCTCCCCCATGTGGGTCTGTGTTCTGACCCCTTGTTTCACAGGTCGTCTTGGGAAGGAGCCGTTAGTTTCTTCCGCGTCTCTTCTTGTTTTTATTCCTGTGCCTGCTGGGCTGCTGGAGGAGACATGACCCCATAACACAGCGTTGGAAACAAATGGTGAGCAAACACATCTGTCAGCGCCCATCGGCATATTTGACTCTATCGCTGGTCCAGATCCAAGCTCTAAATACTCAGTGATGGTTTTAATGGTTCATAGCGTGAATGACCTGACGGTTAGCCCACAGAGGTGAGGGCCGCTGACTCCCTTCAGTGATCGGGTGGGGGCCCGGGCTGACGCGTGTCCTCTCTGATCCCTCCAGCTCTGTGGGGATGGTGCAGCGCACCGCGGGGGCCCCAGGCCCGCTCTCAGTGCTGCTGCTGGCCGCCACGGTGGTCTCCGCCCTCACCCCGCCCCCCTACCCCTCCTTCAGTCGCAACGACACGCTCTTTGAGCACCTGGCGCTGCACCCGGACCCCGCCGTGGGCCGGGTGTACGTCGGGGGGCGGGACCGCCTCTACCAGCTGGACCGCGCCCTGGCACTGGAGCTGCAGGACGACACGGGGCCCGTGACGGACAGCCGCGAGTGCCTGCCCCCCGTCACCCAGGGCAACTGCCCCCAGGCGCGGCTCACCCCCAACCACAACAAGCTGCTGCTGGTGGACCCCTACTCCATGGAGCTGATCGCCTGCGGCAGCGTCAACCAGGGCATCTGCCAGAAGCGCAGCCTGGTCAACGTCTCTGCAGTGCTGTTCTCGGCCCAGCGGCCCGTGGACACGCAGTACGTGGCGGCCAACGACCCCGAGGTCAGCACGGTGGGGCTGGTGGTGCGCTCCCGGCCCGAGCGCCAGCCCGTGCTGTACGTGGGGCGCGGCTACACCAGCAGCCACCCGCCCATCTCCACGCGCAACCTGCAGCAGGAGCCCGTCTTCTCCTACGAGGAGACGGCCAAGCTGGCGGTGGCGGGCCGCCTCTCGGAGTACGACCACCACTTCGTGGCGTCCTTCGCCCGCCGCCGCCACGTCTACTTCCTGTTCTACCGGCGGGACCTCAAGTCGCTGTCGCGCGAGTACCGCAGCTACGTGTCCCGCGTGTGCCTGGACGACCAGGCCTACTACTCCTACGTGGAGGTGCCCCTGACCTGCCGCTCCGGCGCGGGGAAGGTGTACAACCTGCTGCAGGCGGTGCGGCTGGGGGGGGCGGAGCCGGGCTCGGAGGTGCTGCTGGGCGTGTTCTCCACGCGGCTGGCCTCGTCGGCGCAGCCCAGCGACGACTCGGCGCTCTGCACCTTCCGGCTGGACGAGCTGGAGCGCCGGATCAACGCCACGCGGGACCTGTGCTACACGCAGTCGGGCCGGGAGGCCGGGGGCGACGCCGCCTACATCGAGTACGACGTCAAGTCCAACTGCGCCAACCTGCCCGAGGTGAGAGGGGCGACCCCTGGGGGCTATGTTGGGTTTGGTTCTGGATGAATGATGCTAACAGTCAGAATCCAGAGAGCATTCAATGGTGTGTATTGGAATGTAGATGTTGGGATTTAGCTTTAGAACAAATATTGTCTATCTTGATAGCTAGCAATGACATTTTCCGTCCAAACGTCCCTTTTGCAATCATAATGGGATTGGAGGGAATCCCCTCAAACACAATTGCAGGTGTGTTGGTGTATGTTGAGAGCAGCGTGCTCTGTTTCTGTCTAGTGTGTCATCTGGGGTCAAACAGCAAACCTCCACGGACACGCGCTCAATAGTACTTAAGTTTGGATTGGGTAAGGAATAGAAATAGATGAATAGCACAACAGGAAGGATAATGTCACGCAAGCACGCTGTTTAAAGGTCCCTCATTATCCAGCGAGCCGTTGGGCCGGGTGAATACAGGCCAGGGGTGGGAGCAGCCAGAGGAGTTAGTGGTTGAGTTAATACTTGGCTTCCTGTCTTGGTTATGGTTCTAGACTGGCCATCATGAGCTGTATTTGTTGCACACGCTGTTTCTTCGATACAGGTGATGTTTTATCAGAACCTACATTTAGCTCTAGTGAGGGTTAGTGGTGACAACATTAGCATTCCAGCAGACTTTACTTTTCAGAGCCCAGGCCAGCTGCTTCCACCAAGGCACCAGCCGGCCCCAGGGAGGCCTCTTACAGGAGCCTCAACACTGGAATTCTGGGTTCATTGCCTCAACCTTCCTATCGCTAACCTCAAGACCAGTTGGCCCCCAGTTTCAAACGCTCTCTTGAAAACATAAATCTTGCAGAACAAAAGACAACACTCCCTGTTCCAGCGTGTAACCAAACTGTAAAGCAAAGCGCTGTAGCAGCCCGGGCCCCACGCCCAGGGGCCGGTCCGAACTCTTGGTCACGGCCTGAGGGCGGCGGTTCCTCCAGTATTTTGACCCCCTCCTTCAGCCTTTCCACACACACACACACACACACACACACACACTGGGCATAACTCTTACAAATCTCACATTCCGTAATAATAAGTTCTGTTTTCTCCTCCAAGTATTATTCAGCATTATTTATTTCGATCACAAGGCTCATCTTGGGTTTTACTTTAACACACAACTTCATGTGTTTGCCTGCTATCTCTTATAACTCCTGGTTCTCCCCCACCGGCTCACAGAACACGCTGGAGGCCTACCCCTGCGGCTCGGACCACACCCCGAGCCCCATGGCCAGCCGCACGCCCGTGGTGGCAGAGACCATCCTGCACAGCCCGTCGGCGAGGCTCACCGCTGTGGCCGTCAGCGTCAGGGACGACCACACCATCGCCTTCCTCGGGGACTCCAAGGGGAACCTGCACAAGGTACGGGCTAGAGACCTGCACAGGGTACAGGCTAGAGACCTGCACAGGGTACGGGCTAGAGACCTGCACAGGGTACGGGCTAGAGACCTGCACAGGGTACGGGCTAGAGACCTGCACAGGGTACGGGCTAGAGACCTGCACAGGGTACGGGCTAGAGACCTGCACAGGGTACGGGCTAGAGACCTGCACAGGGTACAGCGACCGTCACCTGCACAGGGTACGGGCTAGAGACCTGCACATGTATGTATGTATGTATGGATGTATGCATGTATTTATTCTATACATACATACATACATACATACATACATACATACATACATACATACATACATACATACATACATACATACATACATACATAAGATCAAAATCCAATCACTTCCATCACTGCCCAATTCTGGGATGAACTAGTAAAACATGCAAACTTGTGCTTGGTATACAAAGTGTGGAGGAGAGGTTACTGACTAGTGCCTTTAGCCAGCCTGGCCAAAGGCAGAGAGTAGAATAGAAAATTGAATCAGACAACACTTCTAGATCTTTCTATCACCAATTAAAACGATTGATGATTAATCCATACACACGTCAGCACTAAGCTCTTTCTGCTGCCGCTTGCTATGTCCTGCTTGTTGCAGGGAATTCCTGTTTGTACACGTGTCTGTCTGCATACGTTTGTCTAAACGTATGTTTGTGTGCAATGTTGTTCTTTTTTTGTCTTTTGTCCGTATTGCTCTTGTGTCTTTAAACTGTGTGTCCAGCTCTGATGTCTTGTAGGAAGCCTTTCGAAGCATGGTCAGGGTCAAGGTTGGGGTGAAATAGCCTATTGAGGCCTCATCTATTTAGTTATCCTTTTAATAGGAAGCAGTACCAATGGCATGGCCTTATTTTTGCCATCATGATGGTCCCATGACGGCCCCTGCTCTGTGCCATCCGTCCCAGAGTAACAATGTAGCTGCTACCATCGCATCCACCATGCACCGTCCCCATGGCTCGACACGAAGAGAACAGCCCTGAGAAGGTCCTAATGCTGCAGTCATGAGAGGGACAGAGGGGGGGTGTTGTGGCTGCGAGGGAAGGTGGGTCCCAAACGGAGCAGAGCAGAGGTCACTGTAGGGTCGTGTGAATACGATGCGTTTCATTCAGGGTCGGAGAGGAGACCAGAGGAATGTCCTGTTGGCATGCTGTGCAGCATGAAGGCCTGAAGTGTGTCGTTTAGGGGGACCATTGTCAACTCCTGCCTCTGGTTCCATGGGCTTGGTCTGCTGGAGCACGTCCAGACAGTGGCGCTGAAATCCTGAGGCATGCTTCTACGCATGGAGCAGCAGCGGCACAGACAAGGCCCCAGATACTCTGTTGGTCAGTGGATCTGCTCACCTGATCATCGGACAAAAGGCTGCACTGGATCAGTAGGTTGCCGGTTTGGTCCCCTTGTGGTGGGGTTCCTGGTCAAGACACCTAGTCCTAACTGCTCCCGACGATCTGGCTGTCCTCTTGCATAACCCCAACACCATTGTCTGTCTATGTGTATGAATAATTTAATGTGAGAAAAGGAGTTTGAAAGCCTGTGAAATTAAAAAATTAAACCAAAGAGGTGGGGAGATAATCTAGACAACATTCACCTATCTATTATGTCAGCAGACATATATTGGCCTCTAGGGAACAGTGGGCAGACTCACAGACAGTTGGCCCTTTGTGGCTGTTTTCTCAATGGCTGCCTGCGGGCTAGACCTCAGCAACAGCAGTAGAATGGGCACAATGACAGCCATTAACCGTGTTTCAGACGTTTCGTAACCACATTGCCTGCATCGCTGCTGGCCACGGGCAGGCATTATGAAAAGCAACAGTGTTGGCTCCTTGATACATGCGGTCCTCATCGCTGTACTGTTTTCACAAGCAGCCCTAAATAGGGTGTTCTTTCATGGAGTCATGACACCGGAGGCTGTATGCGCTGGTGGCACTGGCTTATTGACAGTGAGGATGACGCTGATTGTCAGCTCTTTGACACAAGAAGACGGGGTCAATTCATTACCACGGCATTGGTGGCAAAACATCAATATTCTGGGAATGTCAGGGTCTATGATTGAAAATAAAGACGTCCAACCCCATTCACCCAAGAATAGCAATAGTGTTTGGATAATCTTTTCAGCGTTTATATTGTCGAGTTCAGCTGGTGAATGTGGTTGTGGGAAAACAGAGGATGGTTGTGTTTTGACTCCTAGATAACATCTCTTTCTATATCAACTATTTCTCTAACTCTGCTGTGGTTTCCGACCCTCCCCTCTGTTTCTCTTCCTGGTCAGGATGTGATGTTATAAAAAGCTGGTCGTGCTCTACACGGTTCCCCACATATCTTGGTAGATACTACTGTATTTTCTTTCCTCTAGGTCTTCACACAAACCATCGCTGTGGCAAAAGCTAGCAAATATTTAGCATTCAGCACACACGGGATGCTCCTAGAATCACCTGAACCGTTCCTTGCAATGCAGTGGAAATCTGATGACAGAATGAAATTTAAATTTCATTCTCAAATGTGTTACAACAAATAGCCAGTGAGCAGGTGTTGTATCTTGGCTCATCCTAGATTGTCTTGGTTGCTCAGAGATTTTTTGTTTGCATCTACAGCGTGGAACAATGCAGTTTTCGTGCGATAGACAAATATGCCAGACACACTGCCCCTCAATCTAACAATAACATTAATACTAGTATTATAGCGCTCTGAGCCAATACCCCACAACACAACCCATCACAACAAGGCGCCTTTTCTTTAGGTTGATTGCAAGTGAATCCCTATTGATTGACATAACTGCGAGTTGTGCACACACAGTGGGATGAGGAGGAGGATGAAGATGATGATGATGATGATGATGAGACTGCTGTTCCCCAGGTGTACCTGGGACCAAACGGCGAAGTGGAGGAGTACGCTGTGGTCCCCGTTCAGCCCAACACCCCCATCAGCTCAGACCTCATTCTGGACCAGAAGGAGGAGCACCTCTTCATTATGACCTCGACCATGGTGCACACTCACACACACTCGCACACACGCTATCAAATGGTAACACACACACACACACACACACACACACACACACACACACACACACACACACACACACACACACACACACACACACACACACACTATCAAATGGTAACAGGTTGGCACAGGCACACATTATCACATACATCTTAACACAGGACCACAAACTCTAACATGAGATGGCCCTTATGTTTCCCAGCTCCAGAAGAGGCCTGTAGCGGAGTGCCACAAACACACAGACTGTGATTCCTGCCTGCAGGGCCATGACCCGTACTGTGGCTGGTGTGTTCTGGAGGGCAGGTGAGTTCAGTTTACTGTCTCAGTCATGCTGTGGTGAACCAGGGTTTCGCAATTGCTGTTTCCGGATGGAAATCGGTGGCAGGTACATGGATTTGTGATCCAGACTGTGGCAAGTGATCACTTGTGGCTGTCTAGAACCCAAAGCAGCAATAGACCTTCACATCGTAGTCCGATAAACACTGTCACCGTGACACTAATCATGGGTCTGCCACTTGAATGTTGCAGGGCCCGGGTAGAAGCCTAAGCTAGTGGAGGTTAGTCCACTACCGGGGCCCGGCTACAGAGAGGAAGCAGTCCCCTAATGGGCGTCATGGGGGACACTGTGGTTATACAGCCATGACACGTCCGTGAGAAGGGTCTAACGCGTGTTTTGACTTGTAGTGTTGAGTCAGTCTGCAAATACATTTACAAATTGAAGGCATTTTATTATCACACCTTCACGTGCTTGAAAGAAAAAGACATTGCAACTAATTTAAGCACTTTTATTCTGATGCCATAAGGACCAGGTTGAAGGGACAGGTGATGGGGGCTAGTGTATTTCCAGCACTTTATAGACGACAGTGCTCGCTGCAGAATGGATTCACCCTGCAGTCTGCATTACTAGAATCTCATCACAGTCGGGGTCTTGAACTGTGCGTGCAGAGATCAGCGACTATTTCAAATGGTTTCATCAAATGAAAAAGAGCCAAAGGGTATAAAAGGTTATACATGGGAAATGTATCCACAAGGGAAGCTTACTTAGGCCTGTAATGAGCCGCGGAAACACGCTCCATTTAATGTATATCACGTATTTGTTTTGCGTGCTGTGGTTTTCATACCTAGCAAAAGTGGCGTTTGTCTTGAATTCGTCAGAGAACATAAGCAACTAGCATGCCTGACTCAGGTGTGACTGGGATTTACAATATTTACAATAAAGTAGCGTTGGAAACTCGTCCCTAAACCCACCGCGTTTGCCCATGTGTCCCTGCAGCTGTGCGCTGCAGTCTCAGTGTAAACGCAGCAACAAGACGGGCCAGTGGCTGTGGAGCTTCGACATGGAGCAGCAGTGTCTGTCCGTGCAGGACCTGCAGCCCTCCAACGTCAGCCGGGACCAGAGTCGCATGGTGAGCGCACGCACGCAGACACGCACACACAGAAGCACACACACACGCATGCGCACGCACACGCAGACACGCACACAAACACACAATCACACAGACACGCACACACAGACAAGAACACCGAAGCGCTCAATCACAAACACACAGTATAGTCTTTCTAGTGCAGAACTCTTATTTGACAGTGTGTGTGAATATGCATTTGAAATAAGATTGTTTTGGGTTTATAGGGTGATGCCTCAAGGATGTATTCTAATCCCACGCTTTCTTTGAGGTGTTATTATTGGCTAAAGAGCGCACAATAGTGAAAACAATAATTTGTCCCTGAACGAGACTCCCAGGCATGATGGCATCTGTGTGTATGAGCACAGCTTACTCCAAAGGGTTTCAACAGGTTACCAAAACCCACACTACAGCTCTGCCTTACACACACACACACACACACACACACACACACACACACACACACACACACACACACACACACACACACACACACACACACACACACACACACACACACACACTAGCCTTTACGATCTTATAGAGAAGATAAGAGTTGGAGCTCTGTCCCGGCCTGTCTCTGTCGCTCTGAATGGTCTGTTCACCACACCACTCTCTCCTGCCCTGCTAGATCGCCCTGTCGGTCCCGGGCCTCCCCGGCCTGGGGGAGGGCGAGGGCTACTCCTGCCTGTTCCAAGACGGGTCCAGCACTGCCGCCACCACCACCCCGACCGGCGTGACCTGCCGCTCCCCGGACCCCTCCAGGGTTCCCATGGTGCAGTCGGGCCAGGGTGGGTGAAGCGTCCGGGGCTTGATGGGCAGCACTGAACTCAAGGGACTTGGCTCGCTGTCTTGCATTTCCTTTTGTGTGTGTGTGTGTGTGTGTGTGTGTGTGTGTGTGTGTGTGTGTGTGTCTGTGTCCTTCGCAAGCACACAAGCAAACAACGCACCCTGCACACAGACAGCCAGTCTGCTCTCCAGCCCTAGTGTCGGCTAGTGAGCAGAAACAACAGTTCACTTCTAGGGGGGGTTGTTTATCACCGGCTCAGGGCACTTAATTGTTTTCGGTAAGTCAAAGTTGCGATGATGCAAGTAGATCAGTGGGCTCGGAAGAAATAATTAAGGCGTATATTTGTAAACATGGGAACACAAGTGCAGTCACGCAATGGTAATCCTAATAGGCCACGTCAGCAGGCAGGTCTCTCTGTCTCTCACTCTTTCTCTGTCTCTGTTTGTGTTTGTGTCTGTGTATGTCTCTTTGTCCCTTTGTCTCTATCCATTTCCCTAATTGTGCTCTAATCTCTTTTATCTTTCCTTCTCTATCTCACACACACACACACACACACACACACACACACACACACACACACACACACACACACACACACACACACACACACACACACACACACACACACACACACACACACACACACACACACAGGTCCTTGAGTGGCCTGGATACCGGCCTAGGTTAGCATTAGTCTAGCAGGTGACAGACATACTTCAGGTCGTGGGAATCAAAACACTATGCAGGAATAGTTTGCCACAGGAGACGAGTTGTGTTGGTAAGCTTTAGCTGTGGGTTAGCTAAAGGCTAACAGGGGCACCTTGATGGTAAGCCTTTAATGTGTCTCTCTTCTGCGTCGTGTGTTTTTATTCCCGCTGTAGACTCCATCACGGTCACCTTGTCCGTCCGCTTCGGCGGCGTGAGCGTCACGCAGAGGGACTTCACCTTCTACGACTGCACGGCCGTCAAGCAGCTGTCAGGCAGCAAGCCGTGAGTACCTCCCCCACACCCTGAGTTACGGCCTTCTGTCTGCACAGCCCCGCCGCCAGCTCCATCCAGCCTCTTTCCTCAACTCTGTCCTGCATCCGTCCTGCCTCTGTCTAGACCTCTGTCTAGACCTCTGTCCTGCCTCTGTCTAGACCTCTGTCCTGCCTCTGTCTAGACCTCTGTCCTGCCTCTGTCTAGACCTCTGTCCTGCCTCTGTCTAGACCTCCGTCCTGCCTCTGTCTAGACCTCCGTCCTGCCTCTGTCTAGACCTCCGTCCTGCCTCTGTCTAGACCTCCGTCCTGCCTCTGTCTAGACCTCCGTCCTGCCTCTGTCTAGACCTCTGTCCTGCCTCTGTCTAGTCCTCCGTCCTGCCTCTGTCTACACCTCCGTCCTGCCTCTGTCTACACCTCCGTCCTGCCTCTGTCTACACCTCTGTCCTGCCTCTGTCTACACCTCTGTCCTGCCTCTGTCTAGACCTCTGTCCTGCCTCTGTCTACACCTCCGTCCTGCCTCTGTCTACACCTCTGTCCTGCCTCTGTCTACACCTCTGTCCTGCCTCTGTTTCTGACCGCCAGGGGATGGTTGCTATTGGATTAATTCACAAGGCGTCAAACGTCCCATCTTCTCCCTCTCTATCGCGGTCTTTCCCACTCCGTCCAGTCGGTCATTTCCTCCTGTCTACATATCCCTCTAAATGATACACTGCTCCGAGATGTAATTATGGGAGTCTCTGTCGTCCTGTGTTTTAATCAACCTTGGCTCAACCTTTCCCTTCCTCCGCCCCCTCTTCCATGGCTCCTATGTATTTCCATGTGCTCCTTCTTTCCACTAGAACATTACTACTCTGCTGTGCCCACTGTATGACACTTCCAACCACTCCCTCTCCCCTAGGTGCCATGGTTGCGTGGAGAGTCGCTGGGGCTGCAACTGGTGCGTCCACCAGCACCTGTGCACATACAAGTCCAGCTGTGAGGAGGGCGTGGTCATCTACAACCAGCATGTGAGTGGAACCTGTTTGTTCGGCTGGTACATATTTTTGGTGAATTGACGAGAGCATTTGAGTCCACGGTGGTGTTTTCATTGCCCTCATCGTTCCAGGATGTGCAGACATCAGTCCGAACAAAACACACCGTCAGGCACATGAATCCTCATCAGCAGTAACACCATGACGCTGGCCTTATGTGTTATACAACGCTGCATTTTGAGTTGCATTTCCACCTTTGAGTTGGGTCATTATTTTACTTTGCCCTTTTGCTTTGATTTTTTGCCCCACTCCCTCCCCCACCCCCTTCTCCCCCTATCGTCTCCTGAACCTTCTCCTCTCCCAGTTTAAACTCCCTACCTCAGCTCCGCCCACAAACAGACCCCCTCCTGTTCCCCCCACCCTGCCGGCCGTCCCGGCAACGACAAGCACCACCTCCACCACCACAAGCACCACCTCCACCACCTCCACCACCACCCCCACCACCACCTCCACCACCACCACCGCCACCACCCCGGTGACCACCCCCATCGCCCCAACCACAGCGACCCAGGCCCCTCCCACCCCCACCACGACGGGTCCCACTCTGGGACCCACCACCCCGGCCCCGCCCACCACTCTGGAACCAGCGGCCCCGGCACAGACCACAGCCGCTCCTCCGGACATCGTACCCTTGGCCACCGTTCCCACCGCCCCGCCCTCCGCCCCGGACCCCGAGTCCCACCTAGTCCCGCCGGAGGAAGACACCGCCACCCGGGGGCCCGCCGTCGTACCGACCGGCGTGGGGAGCGAGGAGCCGGCCACGACTCCCAGCCCCGCCGCCGTCGTCATGGAGACCGAGTTGGAGGCCGAGTTGGAGCCCATCACCGGGGCGGCGCCGGCCGAAGAGGCCCAGCAAGGGCCGGCCACGGAGACGGCCCCGTGGGAGACGGCCCCGTGGGAGCCCCCGAGCCCACCTCCAGCAGAGTCTGCGTGGGGCCCCGGTCTGACGGAGGCCCCCGGGGCCCGCGTCACCGGGGGCTTCTCCGGGCTCCGCCCCCTGCCCACGCTTTTCCCCGTGGGGGAGCCGCTCGAGGCCGAAGACGAGGAGGGAGAGCGGGCGGGGCAGGGCCCCCCCGCGTCCACCCTCCGGTCCCCGCTCCCCGCCCCGCCCACCGACGGAGCGCCCGAGCAGCTGCCCTGGGAGGAGGAAGAGGACGAGGAGGAAGAGGAGGAGGAGGAGGAGGACCGCAACCAAGGGGTTTCAGAGGGAGAGGCGGGGGAGGACGCCAGTGTGGGCGTGGCCGGAGACAATGACACGGTCAGCACGTTCTCGGCCGCCACTCTGCTGTCGGGGGACGGGGAGGGGGGCCGCGACCCCGCCGCCTCGTTCCCACGCCTGATGGACACGGACTCGGAGCCCGACTACCAGTATGATGTGAGCGATGGCTTCCTACCGGTGAGTTCAGCCCGCTACTCCTCTTCCTCCTCTTCCTCCTTCTTCTTCCTCCATCGCTCCTTGACCCCTGTGTTGGGGCCCTGGCCGCCTCAGACACCCCCCTCCCCGCCTCCTCGTCCCCTTGTCTTTCTCTTTCATTTGGGATCTTTTTGTGTGTCTGCTATAGATCACCTTGAAACACAACCTCTGAAGTGGTTCACCGCAGCACTGGCTTCCCCCGTCTCCCCATGTTGTTGGCTATCACGGCTCTAAGGGTTCTGATTCTGCATTCTGAAGGCTGGGTTCATTGTGTGTGTGTGTGTGTGTGTGTGTGTGTGTGTGTGTGTGTGTGTGTGTGTGTGTGTGTGTGTGTGTGTGTGTGTGTGTGTGTGTGTGTGTGTGTGTGTGTGTGTGTGTGTGTGTGTGTGTGTGTAGGGGGACGAGGGTCCCTACGTCAGCGTGGGCCCCTCCGCCTGCCCGTGTGTGGAGAAGGTTCAGGGCTCGTCGCTGCTTCCTGTCCAGGTGGAGCGGAAGATCACACTGCTTGCCCACAACTTGCACCTCTACCAGGTAGGCACACACACCACTACAACGACAAGAGTGACAGACAAACACAACACTACAACGACAAGAGTGACAGACACACACACCACTACAACGACAAGAGTGACAGACACACACACCACTACAATGAGAAGAGTGACAGACACACACACCATTACAATGACAAGAGTGACAGACGCACACAAACACACACACACCACTTCAATGACTAGAAGGATAGACACACACACCACTACAATGACAAGAGTGACAGACACACACACACACACCACTTCACCACTTTGAGTCTGCCTTGTGTATGAAAAGTGCTATATAAATAAAGTTGCCTTGCCTTGCCTTCAATGACAAGAAGGATAGACACACAATTATGTTAACAGGATATATGAATTGTATCATCAGGGGGGTAGTGTGTGTTCCCTGAGGGTGGTTTTGTGCGTGTGCAGGACAAGGAATACCAGTGTGTGCTGGTGATCGAGGGCCAGACGGTGGTGGTGGACGCCTACGTGGAGACGGATGAGTTCAACTCCTCCATCTTCTACATCACCTGTCAGCAGCACAAGGTCAGCAAGCTCCACCCTGATCTAGGGTGGAGCGTTGTAGGCAGAGCCTCAGAGTGGAGAGACAGCACACCTCTTTACTTCGGATACTTTGAATTAATCTATTAATTTTAATATTGTTGTTTTATATATTATTTGTATTTCATTTTTGTTTGAATATGACTTTTAATTTGAGGATAATTTTGTGCTTTTTGTGTTCAACTTCTGGTGACAAATTTGATGAATTGATAGAAACCGGAAGTTAACATTGGACAGTCAGGCTCTCAATAAAGGACTTGGCTACTAAATGTCATCGGAAAATCTTAAAAATAATAAATCTCAATGAAACGGTATCAAATAGCAGAAGGTCCTCGTGGTATGTGGAGGAGACTAACATGTGGTTCCTTCCTCAGTACTCCTACACCTCGTTGGAGGAGGAGAACGACGCTCTGGTGTTCGTCAAGAGAAGGGACACCTTCCATGTGGACAGCGATCCGTCTCTACGTGGTAAGCCGGACAAAGATGGAATTTGTTTGTGTTTCACCACTTAATCCCACCGAGGGGTTATCTAGCTGAATTGAACTCATAACAAATAGACCAAATAAATATACCCCCACCGAGACGCACAACAATCAGGAAAGTTATCGCACCCACATTGGGTTAGGGTTAGGGTTAGGGTCTCTCTCTCTCTCTCTCTCTGTCTCTCTGTCTCTCTGTCTCTCTGTCTCAGTTTGTCTCAGTCTGTTTCTGTCTCTTTCTGTCTCTCCCCTCCCTCCCTCCCCGAAAGACACTTTACCGGCTAAGCATGTGTATCTTTCTACTGTCTAACCCTGCAGTATGACATCACAGAGAGACCAGCGTTGTCTAACCCTGCAGTTTAACCATCACAGAAAGACCAGCGTTGTCTAACCCTGCAGTGTAACCATCACAGAGAGACCAGCGTTGTCTAACCACAGCCGCTCTCTGCCCTCAGTCACGCTGTACAACTGCTCGGCGGGCCGGGCCGATTGCAGCCGGTGCCACACGGTGGACAGGAAGTACGACTGCGTGTGGTGCGGCGGCCGCCGGGCCAGCTGCCTCTACTCCGAGTCGTGCGGCAGCGAGGCCGTCCAGCAGACGTGCCCCGCCCCGCTCATACATAACGTGAGTCTGCACGCGCACGCACGCATGCACAGACGCACGCACAGACACACGCGCACGCACGCACGCACGCACGCACGCACACACACAGGCTGAACCAGACGCAGCTCTGAGCACCACTACACGCGTACACGTCCAACAGGCAGCGCTTTGATCATTACTCTGCCCCCTGAAGGAATCGTTTAATCACTGTACAGCTAGTCTGAGCAGCAGGAGAAACATGTTGCTAACTATATTTGCACTTGTTTGCCATCTGCTGGCCGGTTGCCCGTATGGCACGGTCTGTCTTCTGGGGAACCGCTATGGCCGTATCTCTACTCTGTGGCGTTGCCTAAAGTTGTCAAAACATCATAAGAAGATCAATCCAATATTACATGCCTATATTGCAGGCTGGTGTGATAATCTAATTCAGCAGCTGTCCAGAGCTGTTTCAAAGCCTCATTCCTGCTCTCCGGCCCTCAGATCGAGCCGCTGTCCGGCCTGCTTGAGGGCGGCACACAGGTCACCATCTGGGGCTCCAACCTGGGCCAGAAGGCGGAGGACGTCCTCCACACCGTCAGGGTGGTCAGCGTGCCCTGCACCGTCATCCCCGGACTCTACCAGATCTCAACCAGGTAGGCTGGAGACTAGCCTGGCCGGAGACTAGCCTGGCCGGAGACTAGCCTGGCCGGAGACTAGCCTGGCCGGAGACTAGCCTGGCTCTGCATGTGTGGGCAATTAATCAACTTCCTTTCATGGAAGTTGATTAATTGCAATATTCATTCGATTTATTTTGTGCTCTAGAGAGAATCTAAAACTATGTATGCTGCGTCAAAGCTGCAGAAAGGTTAGCATGTCATGAATTAATTGCTGAACATACAGGGGGCATCATTGAGACCATGACGTCCCAGTCCACTGATGGAACACACTCTGTCTGCTCTCAAGGATCGTATGCAAGACCCAGGCCAGTGGGGGGGAGAAGGTGGGCCAGGTGTCGGTGGAGGTCAGCGGAGGAGAGCGAGGCCTGTCCAGCCAGATGTTCAGCTACCAGGTGATGAACCACACACAATGCCTACATGCAGTTATATGCCGCGCTAAAGATGTCCTTTACAAATGACCACGTCCTTTCAATCTACTCAGACCAAAGGAACCCTTATGTTCACTGCTGGACCAAATGGACCCAGCTTGACCCTACTTCAATTTTTGCTTTTGATAACAATCAAATAACGCTTTTGATTATTATTAAATAACGGAAGTAATGGTAATACTTCCTGAAGTCGAACCCTGATCTCTTCCCCTCCCAGGACCCCTTTGTGATGGGCGTGTCCCCAGAGAGGGGCCCCAAAGCAGGAGGGACCGCGCTGACCATCACGGGGCGCCGCCTGCTGACCGGACGGCCCTCAGGCTTGACCATTACCGTGGGCGGGGTGCCCTGCAGCATGTGAGCACCACCGACCGCAGCGCGCACGCTCACTGACAACCCTGCATGCACATTTTGAACAGCAGGGCTTCAGATGGACCCCATACCAACTTCTGTTCAGACTTCAGGAATCACGAGTTCTTCCTTTGTGGCGCCTTTCTCCTCAACCAACCTCCCGCTCTCCCTTCCTTTCTCTCCTTCTCCTTCCCCTCTCCCCCCCCCCCTGCCCCTCAGTGTGTCTGAGGTGAAGGAGGCCAGCGTGGTGTGTGTGACGGGCGCCAGCAACCGAAGCGGGGAGCAGCGCGTCACCCTGCACTACGGCGCCAGCCAGCGCCACCTGCACACCAGCCTCTACCGCTACACCCCCAACCCCAACGTCACCCGCGCAGCCCCCGCCAGCAGCTTCCTGAAGTACGCCCCCCGTGTGTGTGTGTGTGTGTGTGTGTGTGTGGGGCTACCAGCGATGTCGGTGTGTAGACCCTCTTGCCAAAATGCGCCGCGGCAACGGCTGCCTCGCAGACCGGGGGACGCGCTCCTCTTTCCTTCCTGCCACACTTCTGGACATTGGGCCACAAACATCCTGTGTTTGGTCGCACAAGGGTTGGACGGCAACACAAAACATGGCGTCTTCCTCTCCCTTAAGCTCAGTCTATTGTCGTGGTTCCTTGATCACAGTTCAGTCTCGAGGGCTTCAGAGGCCACGTTGTAGAACAGCCCCAACAGAGCCAACAGCTGCAGCAGGGGCCCCAATGGGCAGCTATTGGGCCAGCGTAAACCGATTAAAAAGAAAAAGGAGGGAAAGTAAATCGTCCTCTCTTTCTCTGTGCAGAGCCAGCCTCATGGCTTCCTGCATAGCAATACCGGCTTATACCGGCTGGAAGCTACTTCCACCCTTCACTAACCCCGGTGTCTGTACCACTCATCACTAGAGTAGGGGGCTAACCCCGGTGTCTCCACTCATCACTAGAGTAGGGGGCTAACCCCGGTGTCTCCACTCATCACTAGAGTAGGGGGCTAACCCCGGTGTCTCTACTCATCACTAGAGTAGGGGGCTAACCCCGGTGTCTCTACTCATCCCTACAGTAGGGGGCTAACCCCGGTGTCTCCACTCATCACTAGAGTAGGGGGCTAACCCGGTGTCTCTACTCACCACTAGAGTAGGGGGCTAACCCGGTGTCTCTACTCACCACTAGAGTAGGGGGCTAACCCCGGTGTCTCCACTCATCACTAGAGTAGGGGGCTAACCCCGGTGTCTCTACTCATCACTAGAGTAGGGGGCTAACCCCGGTGTCTCTACTCATCACTAGAGTAGGGGGCTAACCCCGGTGTCTCTACTCATCACTAGAGTAGGGGGCTAACCCCGGTGTCTCTACTCATCACTAGAGTAGGGGGCTTACCCCGGTGTCTGTACCACTCATCACTAGAGTAGGGGGCTAACCCTGGTGTCTCTACTCATCACTAGAGTAGGGTGCTAACCCCGGTGTCTCTACTCATCACTAGAGTAGGGGGCTAACCCCGGTGTCTCTACTCATCACTAGAGTAGGGGGCTAACCCCGGTGTCTCTACTCATCACTAGAGTAGGGTCAGGGCCACATTCCCACCATGTACTGCCATAGTCCCCTAATCATCCCCGGTCTCTCCCCCCCCAACACAAACACACATCCTGGTATTTAAAGCGCTTTGGGTCATTTGAAAGTGCAATGAATGAATGAATGAATCCTCCTCTCTGTGTGGCCCAGTGGAGGACGCCTCATCTACGTGTGGGGCCACAGCCTGGACGTGGTGCAGGAGCCTCGCATGGTGGTGACCATCGCCCCCCTGGACCCCATCAGCCAGACCCGGAGGAGGAGGAGGAGGAGGAGGAGGAGGAGGAGTGGAGGGGGGGGCGAGTCGCGAAGGAGAGGAGGCCAACCCAAGAGGCTGATCAGAATGGTAGCAGACCTGGTCTGTTCTAGCGACCCCCTCTGCTATGTCAAACAGGTGTGTGTGTGTGTGTGTGTGTGTGTGTGTGTGTGTGTGTGTGTGTGTGTGTGTGTGTGTGTGTGTGTGTGTGTGTGTGTGTGTGTGTGTGTGTGTGTGTGTGTGTGTGTGTGTGTGTGTGTGTGAGAAAGGCCCACATCAATTGTTTTTATTGCGATGTTAAGAGACAGTTTTTATCTACAGGACCTGTAGAGTCTACTGTAGAAACAGCGCCACCTCTGGTCGAATGTTATATTGATGTCTCTTCCCAAAAGCCCACTGGGGTCCATAAAGTGCTGGGATTTGGCGGTTAGTGACCGGTCTCTCTCCTGTAGTTCACGGAGCGCTGTGAGGTCAACTCCTCCTCCCTGATCCTGTGCCGCTCGCCGGCGGTGGACGAGTCGGTGTGGGGGTCAGAGGTCACCGTGGAGTTCCTGCTGGACAACCTGCGCTTCCCATTCAGTGGCCTCAGCGCCCAGCTCTTCCACTACCAGCCCAACCCCCTGCTGCACAGCCTCAACAGGCAGGAGCCACTCAAGGCCTACCGCTATAACCCAGGCAGCTTCATCCAGCTGGAGGTGTGTGTGTGTGTGTGTGTGTGTGTGTGTGTGTGTGTGTGTGTGTGTGTGTGTGTGTGTGTGTGTGTGTGTGTGTGTGTGTGTGTGTGTGTGTGTGTGTGTGTGTGTGTGTGTGTGTGTGTGTGTGTGGGGGGTTCCAGTTATAAATTAAAGGACGTGTTGTCCCTGGTCTCGTGAGCTCCTAGAACCACACGCAGTCGTACTTCCTGTCCACCGTGTGGCACCGGCTGCAATCGGCCCGGCCCGCCGAGCAGTTGTACAGCGTGACTGAGGGCAGAGAGCGGCTGTGGTTAGACAACGCTGGTCTCTCTGTGATGGTTACACTGCAGGGTTAGACAACGCTGGTCTCTCTGTGATGGTTAAACTGCAGGGTTAGACAACGCTGGTCTCTCTGTGATGTCATACCGCCGGGTTAGACGGTAGAAAGATACACATGCTTAGCCGGTAAAGTGTCTTTCGGGGAGGGAGGGAGGGGAGAGACAGAAAGAGACAGAAACAGACTGAGAAAGTGTTATATAAATGACCGCTCTCCTTGCCCAGGGTGAGAACTTGGACCTGGCCATCACCAAGGAGGAGGTGGTGGTCCTGGTGGGCGAGGGAGTGTGTGCGGTCAAGACCCTCACCAGGAACCACCTGTACTGCGAGCCCCCGCCGCAGCAGCCCGGCCCGGGACCCAACGGCAAGAAGCGCGAGGGCTCCGACAGCCTACCGGACTTCACGGTGAGCTCTGCCTGCTGTGGCCCTAACCCGGGGGCCCTGGTACGGGCCCCGACCAAAGGTGTGGCTCAAACAGGACGCAGCTGCTGCAGTCGGTGGCCAGGGGCCTTTCTTTATCAACATGGGATTTCATCCAGGAAAGGTCCCTTGAAAACACGTGGGAGACTGGAATACCGTCGACACGTTGATCCATGGAGTTGCACTACGATGGAATAGACCCATACCCGCTTTTAAAGTGGGGAAACCGTGAACTCATTTGCTTTTGGTTTGATGTTTCCGTGGTGTTTGATGAAACTACAGAAACCGTCTCTGATTTGAACAAGGTGTGTTTCAGGTCCAGATGGGCAACCTCAACTTCTCTCTGGGCAAGGTCCAATACGACACCATGAGCCTGGCCACCTTCCCCATGGAGGCGCGGATTGGAGTGGGCGTGGGGGCCTCCATCGTGGCCCTCATCGTCTTCATCATAGTGCTCATCTACAGGTTTGTGTCTCTCAGGTTTCATGGACATGGAGGAACATCCTCCACATGTTGGTGTGAATGGTTCTAAGATATGTTTACATTCGGAAAATGTTTACAAGGTTGTAAGGAATGTTTTGGAATATGGAATTCCCAATAGCTTTCATAAAAGGTATCTTCGGAACATTGAAGATGTGATAAAAAGGATCTTTGAATGATGACATTTTATTTGCACCAAGTAAGAAGGGCACAACAACAAATTGGTTTATTGGAAAACCTCCAAGGCAGGAGGAGTGGCCTCAAATGGTTAAATAAATGTTAAATATATCACTTTATTAATTCTATTTTGTATCCATCATGTTATCCACTATTGAAAACTCTATAAAAGGTGTGTAAAAGAGGGGGGTTTGCTGATCTAAACAGCGGTTTCTCTCCCCACTGGCGTGTCTAGGAGGAAGAGCAAGCAGGCCCTGAGGGACTACAAGAAGGTCCAGATCCAGCTGGAGAACCTGGAGACCAGCGTCAGGGACCGCTGCAAGAAGGAGTTCACAGGTGAGGACGCCCGAGGCTGCCAGGCCCCTCATCGGCTGAAACGGGGAACACATAACCCCACACGGCCCTGTGCAGGGTCAGTCTGCAGGGCCCTGGTCTAGTCCTCTATATAGTCCTTGTTACCAGACCACTGAGACCATTCACGTGTGATTAAGTGAGACCTAGCTGAAATAATGAGGAAGAGGTGATGTACAGGGAGAAGGCCGTTTAATGGAAGCCTCTCTTCACTGACCAATACAAATATACACCAACCTGCTCATCCTTACAGATTTTCCCGTTCACTTTAGACTTCATCATATCTGAAGTCCTCTCTCTGGCTGGCTAAATGTTTGACAGATAGTTGAATGTGATACCTTCTGCTTGAGCTGCTCCCCCCGCGACCCGACCCCGGATAAGCGGATGACGATGAGGATGAGGACCTTCTAACCAGCCCCCTCTGTCCCCTGCTCCTCCAGACCTCATGACGGAGATGATGGACATGTCCAGCGACCTGGTGGGCTCGGGCATCCCCTTCCTGGACTACAAGAAGTATGCCGAGCGCATCTTCTTCCCCGGCCATCGGGAGTCGCCACTGAGGCGCGACCTGGACGTTCAGGAGTGCCGGAGGCAGACGGTGGAGCAGGGCCTGGTGCAGCTGTCCAACCTCCTCAACAGCAAGCTCTTCCTCACCAAGGTACGCCGCGTAGAGCTGTCACTCTGTCGCCATGCCAACCGTGCCGTGCTTCTTTTTCAGAATGAATGATATCATCAGGATATGGAACGCTTCACGTTGCGCTCCTCTGCACGGGGGAAAAGACTCTGTCTAAGAATGCGGCTGCGTGCTGTACCAATGATCCTGTTTCTGCGTCCTGAATGACACGGGTTCTCTTTCTCCGCTCTCTCACCAGTTCATCCACACCCTTGAGGGCCAGAGGACCTTCTCTCCCAGGGACCGCGCCTACGTGGCCTCCCTGCTCACCGTGGCTCTGCACGGCAAGCTGGAGTACTTCACGGACATCCTGAAGACCCTGCTCAACGACCTGGTGGAGCAATACGTGGCCAAGAACCCCAAACTCATGCTGCGCAGGTGAGTGTTGTGTGGGTGGGTGGGTGGGTGGGTGTGGGTGTGTGGGTGGGTGGGTGGTTGGGTGGGTGGGTGGGTGGGTGGGTCCTGTGGCCTTTTCAAATGCATCCTAACAGATGGTAAGGCAAGTTTATTTATATAGCACAATTTAGACACAAGGCAAAGTGCTTTACATGGTCATGAAATACAGCAAGATTAATAAACATCTAGTATAGAACGTATGTTAGAAATGTGAAAAAAAAATATGAATAGAAATATAACATTTAGATAAAATAGAAATTACAGGTTAAATGGGAAACAGAAAAGTCTTCCGACTTGATTTAAAGGAGCTAGGAGGAAACCTTGTTAGCGGGGGGCTGCAGGGCTGTCTTGGTAGTTTCATGTTTACGCAATGATGTATGGCTTTAACAATGTGATCAAGCTTTTACAATTGTTCTAATTAGCAGTTCATTAAATGGAAATGTTTATGCGTTTTCTATTAGAGAACATTGTAATTACGTAGTAATCAGTGATTGTGAAGGTAGGTCAACATTTTTGAGTTTATTATAATAATGACTATTGCACACCATTAAAAGTTTCAGGCCGTATTGGTAAAGAATAATTTGGCGTCATGGGCCAGCAGCAGGCCTCAGGATATAATACCCTGAAACATTTAGACTGTACTATTTGATTTGCTTTTGCCAAACTTAACCTGATTGTCTTCTCTCTCCCCTCACGTTAGAACGGAGACAGTGGTGGAAAAGTTGCTGACCAACTGGATGTCAATCTGCCTGTATGCCTTCCTGAGGGTGAGTTCTTCAGACTCAGGTCTGATACCTTGCTGAGGATGAGTTCTTCAGACTCAGGCCTGATGCCTTCCTGAGGATGAGTTCTTCAGACTCAGGCCTGATGCCTTCCAGAGGATGAGTTCTTCAGACTCAGGCCTGATGCCTTCCTGAGGATGAGTTCCTCAGACTCAGGCCTAATGCCTTCCTTAGGGTGAGTTCTTCAGACTCAGGCCTGATGCCTTCCTGAGGGTGAGTTCTTCAGACTCAGGCCTGATGCTTTCCTGAGGGTGAGTTCTTCAGACTCAGGCCTGATGCCTTCCTAAGGATGAGTTCTTCAGACTCAGGCCTGATTTCTTCCTGGGGATGAGTTCTTAAGACTCAGGCCTGATGCCTTCCTGAGGTGAGTCCTTTAGTAAGACACAGGCCCGATACCCTCCTTAGGGTGAGTTCTGTGGGGTAAAGGAACGATGCGCAGGGTTCACCTCATCAGCATAGAGTTCAGAGTAGGGAACAAGGAGGTCATGTTGGTCAACAGATTTTGTTTTTTAATTTAGTTTTTGTGAGAGCCACATCCTTTGTTACCCTTTGTTGGTGACTCTGCTGGGGATTCTCTCTACATGCTGTATGTGTGTGTGTGTGTGTGCAGGACTCGGCGGGTGAGTCTCTCTACATGCTGTTTCGGGCCATCAAGCACCAGGTGGACAAGGGGCCTGTGGACGCTGTGACGGGCAAGGCCAAATACACACTAAACGACAACAGACTGCTGCGGGAAGACGTGGAGTACAAGACTCTGGTGAGACACGTTGATAAATATCATCAGGTCTCACACTGAACGCCTGCTGCCGGCCATCAGGCAGGAATCTGGCATGAGCAGCCACTGCATAACAACCAGCAGCCAAACTCTACCACTTCTTCATTCCTCTTTACCATATTCCGGAACATGTATACTGGTCTCCCCCTTTGGTTGACGTTTTCTTTCTTCTGCATGCACCACGGTGTGTCTGCCGCAGAGGTGCCGTAGCTATCTCTGTAAGAGCCGGAGAGAGGTAGTGGCTCATTTTATACTTTATAGGCTGTGGGTGGATGTGTGGGGCTGCGTCTGAGCAGCGCTTCATTCTGATTTCCGTGTCCCAGTGGGGATTGAGCTCAGTCTACCTCCACTTTGTGTGGAGCCTTTCATGTAGAACACCGCCCGTTAAAGCGCTCATACACAACGACGGTACTAACAAACTATTGCTTGTGACACGCTCCCCCCCCCCTTCTAGAAGACAATTTTTGTTAGTGTTTGAATTCCAGCTAATCAGCCGGTCAACTGACACGCTAACAACGACGCTGTGGAGCTGCCCAGTAACATAGTACTCAGTTGTTGATTGGATGTCTTCTGGAGATTTACGAACAGTACTGGCTATTCAGTTCTGCCAATGTCACTTCCAAACAAAAGGAGAAAAGAGAAAACCTTTCATTTCTATTTATGGGATAGGATTATTAAAAAGTAGTCATGATGCATGTGGTTATTCTGGGAATTGACAGAAAATAACCCATATCGTGATGCATATCGTTAAGGAGATTCTAAATGACTCATATCGTGATACATATCGTTATGGAGATATGAATTGACCCATACCGCGATACATATCGTTATGGAGATATGAAATGACTCATATTGTGATACATACCGTTATGGAGATATGAAATGACTCATATCGTGATGCATATTGTTATGGAGATATGAAATGACTCATATCGTGATACATACCGTTATGGAGACATGAAATGACTCATATCGTTATGGAGATATGAAATGAATCATATCCTGAGACGTATCGTTATGGGGAGATGAAATTACTCATATCGTGATACGTTCGTTATGGAGACATGAAATGACTCATTTCGTCATGAAAATATGAATTGAACCATATCGTGATAGGACATTTTGTCCATATCGCAAAGCCCTAACCAATGGTTACTATGACTACAACCCTCTTGGTCACCCTTTCCCAACCCTGACTGGTTCAGAGGCCAGGGCACTAACCTCGAAACCGGCTGTGACCGGCTGCTTCGTCTCCCCCCAGAATCTTAACGTGTTGACTCAGGGCGGAGGGGTGAACGAGAGCCAGCCGCTGCCCTCCAAGGTGCTGGACATCGACACCATCAGCCAGGTGAAGGAGAAGCTGCTGGAGCAGGTCTACAAGGGCACCACCTACTCCCAGCGGCCCCATGTGGACTCACTGGACCTGGGTGAGGTCCCCTCACTCACTCACTCACTCACTCATACCTCACTCATACCTCACTCACACCTCACTCACTCACACCTCACTCACACCTCACTCACACCTCACTCACTCTCACCTCACTCACTCACACCTCACTCACTCACACCTCACTCACACCTCACTCATTCACACCTCACTCCACTCACTTCACTCACACTTCACTCACTCACTCACTCACTCACTCCACTGGTCCCAGCTCATCAGACTGTTTGGTTTCAGAATGGCGGTCTGGTGTGGCCGGTCACCTCATCCTGTCGGACGAGGACCTCACGTCCGTTGTCCAGGGCAACTGGAAACGCCTGAACACACTCCAACACTACAAGGTCCGTGTGCATCACTGTAATGCACTGCCCATACGTGCACAAGTGTACACACACACTGCACTTTTGTCTCATTTGGTGTGTAGTTGTAATGCTAGTTGTGTTGTTGTTTGCTCATCAGGTCCCGGACGGTGCGACTGTGGTGCTGGTTCCACGCCACAGCAAACACATTCACCACGACAACCATGACTACGTGGCGGGAGAGAGTAGGTCCCCAGGAGAGCCGTTGGATCTCTGTGATAGTAACGGGTCCCCTGCGGGAGGCATGGCTGTACTGTGGCCAGCTGGACATACCCTCTGAACAGACCTCCTCCAACCACAGTCTGTGGTGTTATTTACTCAATGTTGACGTAGCCAAGCAACAGGCGCAGCAGTCAATGCGTCTTCTATGTGTATAGGTCTATGCTTTAATGTACCAGGGCACGTCGAGTAGACTTACCTTCACTAGCTCAGTCTTCTACCTGGGCCCCGGTACAAGATACAGAGGAACCCATCCATCATGTTTTTATCCCATGATGACGCATCATTAATGGCTGAATTGAAAATAACATATGCCAACACAATCATACTGTGTTGAGTAGAGCGACGCTGGGTGTGTGATGCTTGTCCATCTTCCCGCCAGAGACCCCCATGCTGGAGGATGCAGACGAGGGGGGGGTGCGGCTGTGGCACCTGGTGAAGGCGGGCGAGGAGCCGGAGCTGCCAAAGCACCGGCGGGGCAGCCTGAGGGAGAGGGAGCGGGCCAAGGCCATCCCAGAGATATACCTGACCCGCCTGCTCTCCATGAAGGTAGGGCTGGGCGATTAATCGTATTTTGATCGTGATTTCGATTTTAGCGTCAAACGATCACAAAATTAACATAATGATTTATTTATTTATTTTTATTTATTTTTTTTTATAGAAAGGGCCGAACAGGTGGACACATCTGTTTAAAGCACTTTGAGATTCTTGAATATAAAGTGCATTATAAATACAATTTATTATTATTATTATTATTATTATTATTATTATTATTATTATTATTATTATTATTATTATTATTATTATTATTATTATTATTATTATTATCATTTTGGATTGGAACATTTTCTTTTTGATCATTTTGTGAATTTTTTTATGCGACATTTCTAAGTTCTTAGTTACTACGTATTGTTTTGGGGGAGACATGCTGAATAAATGCAACATCTTTTTAAACTAAAAAATAATCGTTTTGAAAAATCGTGATTTCAATATTGACAAAAATAATCGTGATTATGATTTTTCCCATAATCGAGTAGCCCTACATGTAGGGGTAGGCTTTACTGGGCCATGAAGGTTGGCTTTACTGAACCATGAAGGTTGGCTTTACTGGGCCATGAAGGTTGGCTTTACTGGGCCATGAAGGTTGGCTTTACTGGGCCATGAAGGTTGGCTTTACTGGGCCATGAAGATTGGCTTTACTGGGCCTCTTTACTGGCTGCTCTCATGGGCGGTTGATTTTCGAAGGGATACAAACACGCAATGTTTTTTTCTTCTAATTCTTACCTTTCCGGAATGCCGTTAATAGAACAATCCGGCCTTCCGGCTTACTGTGAGCAGTCGGGGTAGTCCGGCCACCGTGTCTATTGTCTAAGATTCTCCCAAACGATTGGCTTTAAATATGTCAATCAAACTCTGGTATGCGCGTAAGACCTACACCCACAGACAGCTAAACCAATCACCAATCATCTTTTCCGGATCCACGTGTCAAACCAAAACCAAACCAAGATCATCTGAATCTGCGCTTTGTCCCGCGGTCTCACAGGGAACGCTTCAGAAGTTTGTGGACGACCTGTTCACCGTGATCCTGAGCACCAGCCGGCCTGTCCCGCTCGCCGTCAAGTACTTCTTTGACCTGCTGGACGACCAGGCGGCCCACCACGGCATCACAGACCCAGAGACCATCCACATCTGGAAGACCAACAGGTACACACCACACCTGAGACCATCCACATCTGGTAGACCAACAGGTACACACCACACCTGAGACCATCCACATCTGGAAGACCAACAGGTACACACCACACCTGAGACCATCCACATCTGGAAGACCAACAGGTACACACCACACCTGAGACCATCCACATCTGGTAGACCAACAGGTACACACCACACCTGAGACCATCCACTTCTGGAAGACCAACAGGGACCACCTTTACTGAACCGGGACTCTGCGGGCTCTGCATTTCACCAAACATTTCAATACATCACATGTTAACCACTTTCCTTCCTGCCTCCCTCTTTCCCTCCAGCCTACCGCTGCGTTTCTGGATCAACATAGTGAAGAACCCCCAGTTCATCTTTGATGTGCAGGCCTCGGACCACGTGGATGCGGTGCTCTCTGTCATCGCACAGACCTTCATGGACTCCTGCACCGTCGCTGAACACAAGCTGGGCCGGGTGAGCTGGAGCTGAACCCCCTGGGGCTTGGGTTCACCCCCTGGGGCTGAATCCTAGTTGTGCTGTAAGCCGTGTGCTTATTCTCACTGTGTTCCCTCTCCTGTGTCTCCTCTTGGGCCTCCGTCCACACCACCAGGATTCACCCATCAACAAGCTGCTGTATGCCAGAGACATTCCCCGTTACAAGCAGATGGTAGAAAGGTTTGTCAGTTTGCGAATACTTATTGTGGGGGGGGGGGGGTATTGCATGAAGCTACATTAGTATTTGTGTCATCCCAGTCCAAAGTACAGCAGTGTTCAACGGCTGCCTGGTTTGTTCCCACACCGCAGGTACTACGCCGACATCAGGCAGACCATCTCCGCCAGCGACCAGGAGATGAACTCTGCACTGGCCGAACTGTCCAGGGTGAGCAGAACTGTCTTTACATAAGGGTCTCTACTTAAGAAAAACGCATAGAAATGATGAACATGATGAAGTCTATAATGAAATGGGTCTCATGCTCATGTGGTTCCCCACCTCACAGAATTACTCGGGAGAGTTGAATTACCTTGTAGCCCTCCATGAGCTGTACAAGTACATCAACAAGTACTACGACCAGGTGGGCTGCTCGTGTGTGTGTGTTTGTGTGTGTGTGTGTGTCCCCTAAAACACTTCCTTTTCCCTGTTGGTGGAGGTTGTGCTCCTCTGACCTGTGTTGACGTCCACCTCAGATCATCACGGCCCTGGAGGAAGACCCCACGGCCCAGAAGATGCAGCTGGGCTACCGGCTGCAGCAGATCGCTGCGGCGGTTGAAAACAAGGTGACAGACCTGTGAGCCGTTGGGCTGAGCTGCAGCCCCTCCAGGATCTGGACCTGGACCTCCATCCACCACCGGCTCAGGAGCGTGCATCTGCAGGGGCCGAGAGCCCGAGAGGGAGGAGAGATACACCGACAGACAGACTTTCTTGGATGGGACTGTTGGACCGGCACTAAGGACTCTGATACTCTCATACTAGCCCCGCCCCCATATTCTCTCGTGTGTGTGTGTGTGTGTGTGTGTGTGTGTGTGTGTGTGTGTGTGTGTGTGTGTGTGTGTGTGTGTGTGTGTGTGTGTGTGTGTGTGTGTGTGTGTGTGTGTGTGTGTGTGTGTGTGTGTGTCCTCTGTTCAGTGATGGTCAAACATTTCTTTTGAATTAAGAACTACTCTTTCTTTTATTTGTAACAAACATTTTGTGCTTATTTGTGTAGGATGGAAAAAAATCATTCCCTCTCCTTTCGCATTGCATTAGTGTGTTGGCCTGTGTGTTAATGGTTTCCGATATCCGCTTGATGTGTGTAGATGCAGTAACACACACCTTCCCCTTTTTAATCAGCCTGTGATGTCTTGATGTCTTCATGGGAAACCAATGAAGGCATGACATTTGACCAGTTGTAACACCGTATATTTTGGAGATGTTATGGTGGGTTGATTTCCACCACGAAAGTAAACTTGGCCATATTATTTAATTGTATTGTCCATTACTGTTTATACAAGGTTAAACAAATTCGAGAACAGAATTTTATTATTTAAAAAGGCCAGTTTCTGTAGGTGAACAAGACGAGCTCCTTTACATCTACGAGGAGTTCAATGTGTTATTGCCGCTCTACCTCAACCCATGGGCTAAGGCACCTCAGCAGAAGTGGTTGTATTTTTCTTTTTTTACCTCATCCACATTTACCATTTCTATAGCCATACCAGTCCTCCTAAAATAACACAGGCTGGTATAAACATCGCCAAATGCTGGAAAATCACACAAACAACCGTTGTACATTTTTCATTAATTTCTTTTTTTAACAATGTGCCCCTTTAACACATGTCTTTGAACCCCTGGTCCTTTGGCTAGCGTGTGTTTGGTTCTCAACCCCTTGTGTGAGGGTCCTGGAGTGGGACTCTGCCCTTGTTACCTTAAAGGTAAACATCACTGGAGAGGATCTTAGAGGGGAAGTCAATGTTTCATTAAGGTGTTTTTATTGTGTAACTGTTTTTATTTGAGTCTTTTAATTTTGTAAAAACATTTTCACATTCCTTTTTTTCACAATTTTAAAGAAGAAAATGTTCTAAATGCTGTACTGCTTACGCTGTGTCCATTTCAAAACATTCTGAAGTTCCTCGCTTTGTTTGAAACGTCTCCCTGAAGATTGCCAAACTCTTGCTTTATGTGCTGGAGTGTGTCTTGTATTTTAATTTATTTTTTCTGTGATTACGAGGAGACAACACTGCTGTTACGCAGCATGTTATAGCCCCGTTTAATGGTACTATGTTCATCTCACAAAGCATCTGTTTGAAATCACTTTCTTATTTGAAATTGTGATCAATTGCTGACAACATGAGAGAACATCCACTGTTCCGTGCCAACAGAAGTCTAACACATGTGGAGCTGATGCCTGCCAAACCTCCTGTATGCCTGATTATACCTTATGTATGCCTGCTCATACCTCCTGTATGTCTGCCTGATGTCAAAAGCTGTGATGCACTCTTGACATTTTAGTGACCAAATAGAGATTGGCTTAATCTCTGTCCATCTAATTAATGTCAAAGACCCCTGATTGGGAAAAAGGTAAAAATTTGTAAAATGATATAAATGTATAATGACCCTCTAGTGTTGCGTATGCATCTCCAAATGCTCTATAGGTGTCTCAGCCCAAGAATGTCTGAATGTTACCAATAGGTTATCACTACAGTAGGCCTATCTAACAAACATCAACTAATTTTGTAGAAATGTTTTTTGCTGTCATATAGTTCTGAAGCCTAAAACTTTTGAGGCAGGCCATCTGAGGGAAGATATATATATAAATTCAGCTATGTAGAGCAGGCTCTGCAAAGAGCAGTTTAAAGGAGTTTTCTTACCTTATGTTAATATCATTGTACATAATGGTTTAATAATGTTACTGTAGTGATATATCATGTTTAATAA
>NC_079424.1:21168684-21233684 GCF_026213295.1 Gadus chalcogrammus
TTTTATAGTTGATTTGCCTCGGGTGAATGAAATGTGTTAAACTGTCCCAAATGACAAAGAAGACCAAGACTAACTTGGGAATCTGGCCAATGTCAATCAATCCAAAATTCCGAACTACCCCTTTATATAAATAAAGTTGCCTTGCCTTAACTATTTACATCAGCTGCAATTTCAATCTATTCCGCACATCTGCAGAGGCCTCAGACCTCCATTTTCATTGTCTTTTGAATTCTTCAAGTGTGCCCACTGCCCAGCTGGAACTTCTGCGGGACCTAGACATGAGTTGCCTACCATCAGATTAGGCAGGCACAATCTAAACTAACTACGTAACTTGCACAATGCACTGTTGAGTGACGTCAGACTCCTTCCCGCTCCACACTCAGTAGCCTAATGGGGCTGTTTGTGGCGTATGCATATATATTAATATTTATGCTTATGCATTCTGTATATTATTTTTCTGTGCATGACTAATATAACAGAAAAACGAATTGGGCTTGAGGACCAACTCTTGTTTTGTCCATTAAATTGTTTTAATTTGAAAGGGGATGTTTTTGTAACAGTCCAAATGTAAACATTGGGCTTTGACCATCGTGAACGAGTAATGGAATATTGGATTGTTCTGACTAGGGATCGACCGATATATCGGTCGGCCGATATTATCGGCCGATATTCGCGTTTTTTACGTGTATCGTATCGGCCGATACGCGGCTGATTTTCGCCGATTATTATTTTTTTTTTTACTTGTTCTACTTCACCTGTTTTTAATATTTGTTAAATATTGTTCATCTACTTGTTCTTACTTGTTCTACCTCACCTGTTTTTAATATTTGTTAAATATTGTTCATCTACTTGTTCTTACTTGTTCTACCTCACCTGTTTTTACTATTTGTTAAATATTGTTCATCTACTTGTTCTTACTTGTTCTACTTCACCTGTTTTTACTATTTGTTAAATATTGTTCATCTACTTGTTCTTACTTGTTCTACTTCACCTGTTTTTACTATTTGTTAAATATTGTTTTTTATATTGAAGTTCAATAAATGTTTCTTTAAAAAAAAAATTAAAAAAAAAAACGTCTCAAGAAAGACGGTATCGGCGTATCGGCTAAGGCTGATGAAAAAATATCGGTATCGGTATCGGCCCTAAAAAAACGGTATCGGTCGATCCCTAGTTCTGACCCATCCCTAACAGAAGCCATGCATAGCTTTTGTCTGCCTTACTGCAGGGGCTTTCCCAGTGGAAAAACACAACTGTCCTCCAGGCCTGTGGTGAAAGAAAATCCTCTTATTATCTCCCATTTCACCAGTTCTTTTACCTGCCATTCACACAGTTGGCTTGGATAAGCCTCAGTGCTAAAGGGAAGGTCTTGCTCTTATTTCTGTCAAAGGACACTTTCTCCATCCAAGTGTGATTGAAGGTGGGATCTGATTTGATTTTAAAATGAGACCATTGCAGGAAGAGGTTTGCATTGACATTATATAGCATGGTAGGGCATTGGATGGAGACACTGCTAGAGATACGTTTGTGTCCTCAAACTGAACCTCTTCTAGGAGTGGAAGTGTATAGGTGTTGGGGCGGTCAGTAACTTGAGCCCCTCTTTCACAGCCAGAGAAACGAGCCATCAAGTAGATGAGATGTGGAGGGGGGCTGCACAGAGACGCGTTTCTCTTCCTATGGAATAAGGCTCCCAAGTGCAATGTCTGGCCCTTTTGACAGAGGCCCAGCCAGCAACTCCCTTTTTGTGGCTTAGCAAACGGACGGTGGCAGCTATTTTTGGGAAGGGCCCAGGCCGCCACGGAGCTGATAAACCGCCAGCCGGTTCAAGAAAATAGTTTCTTGGTGAAGCCACTACCCACAAGGATATACATTCATTTATATTTTTTCTGAACAGCCCTTATAGCTAGGGTAGGTCATTCATTTTAGAAAGTTTTTTGGTCATATCTGTTTAAATGTTCTTTTTGATCAGTGACTCTCGCATGCCTGTAATAAGACCGTTTTTCAATCAATTCATTGGGTCAGGATGATTGGGTGGCCTACCTCTCTGTCTACCCACTTGCCCTCAACGCATATGCCTGTGCACTCATTGCAGATGACCGCAGTCTTCCACATAACATAACTACACAACACACCATAGCATAACAAGACTAGCATACCTTTTCCTGAAGCTATTCATATATTTTGGGGGAGTGGCTTTGGACGGACGCCCGAAGAGGTTAATATTATCCACTTGATTATTAAAAATTAAATATACTTCACAATCTAGCTTACTCTTTCTGGTTTGTCAAAATTACCTACCCTAACTTTAAGTACGTGTCTTGTTGCATAATCTTGGCTGTTATATACCACTAAATTTGTAGAATTTGACTTTATTTTAACAATAGCCATATTGATAACAATTTGGTGATATGGCTTGATTACAATCTCATGTATTTGTTGATTCCTCATGTACTAGCAGCTTGTCAACCAGTGGGCAGTAGCGTGTATTTTACAGTTTAAAATGTCTATTTTCCCTTCGAGCTAGGTCCTACTAGCGGCCATTGACATTCTCTGGTTGCACAATGGCTAGGGTTTACTGACCTTGACCATGTTTTTGGAAATCCCCCAGCCCTGCTATGGTTGCCTTGGCACTGAATAGTGAAAGCGGCGGCCATCTGTAACCATGGGGCAGTCTTACAAATGTCATACATTCTGGGAGGCATTGTTGTAAGCCAGAAGCCTTCCATTAATGTGTGATTGTTGTTGCTTTCACATGTATAATTACAGTTTTCTCCTCCGTATATTTGAACTCTGTAAGCCTTGTCTTTTCTGATGGGACATTTGAAAGGAGGCGTGTGGGGCTGTTTGTGTGCGTACGGCCGAGACATGACCTTGGTGTAAGCCGTAGAGTCTCCATGCCGAGCGTGTGAAAGCAGCAGAAGTAGCTTCTCTTTTCCTTTTTTCACCCTGTTACGAGTTGTGCCTCCTGCAAGCCTTGAGCTCTGCGTCTGCCGAGGAGGGAGAGAGTGTGGGTCAGTGTTCCAGAGATCGGATCACATGACGGCATAGATGACTCACCCCTCCGGGCGGTCTGGAAGTCAGGGAGCCCCCTACTGGAGGGGTGTGTGTGGCGCACACTTAAGCTCTTCATAACCCCCTGCCCTTACAGCTGCCACTCCTCTGTGGACAGGGACCGCCTAACACAGGATGCACACCATTCATTTCCACCGGAAGTTTCTCGTCCAACATTCTTTCTTTGTAAGGATGACTCGGCAAACCATGGGCAATTTATTAGCATGATTTCCCATGCAACTTTATGTTCACGGGTAGTTTTGTTTATCCACTAACATGATGATGAACAGGATTTTTATATGTTGAAACCGTGAGCAGTCTTGGCTGAATAGACCATTATGTTATATTATATTTTAGTCAGCAAAAACAGAATTCTATCACAGTGAAATTGGGGGTTTCCCTTGTGATTTAACCGATGATCCAGTTGATTACCATTAGCATTGATGTAAGCCAGCACTGTATTGTGTGGTTAACCACCTCTTTGAGGTACTAACTAAGCACTATGCAGATTGTTTGAAACATCACACTGACCCAATCACACTCAGCTTCACAGTGGAGATAAACGGTAAAACAACACGTTATATTAAGTGTACCTGTGTGTGTGTGTGTGTGTGTGTGTGTGTGTGTGTGTGTGTGTGTGTGTGTGTGTGTGTGTGTGTGTGTGTGTGTGTGTGTGTCAGAGCTATAATTCAAAATAGAAAGAAGGAAAACTGTTCAAAGGTTTAAATATGGTCAGGTACTGTCTTTTTATTATATACATTTTTGTATAATTTCTGGTACAAATATGTGTGCAACCACAAATGTTACCCTCCTTCACCTTCAGTCTGTGTGAAAGTAATCAAGGATTCTCCAATGACTGTCCCTTCTGCTACGTTTTATTGAACTCTGGTCCCCTCATTTAACTCTGGTCTCCTCATGAGCCCCTGTTTAACTCTGGTCTCCTCATGACGTTAGCCCCTGTTTAACTCTGGTCTCCTCATGATGTGAGCCCCTGTTTAACTCTGGTCTCCTCATGACGTGAGCCCCTGTTTAATCCTGGTCTCCTCATGATGTGAGCCCCTGTTTAACTCTGGTCTCCTCATGACGTTAGCCCCTGTTTAACTCTGGTCTCCTCATGATGTGAGCCCCTGTTTAACTCTGGTCTCCTCATGAGCCCCTGTTTAACTCTGGTCTCCTGAGCCCCTGTTTAACTCTGGTCTCCTCATGAGCCCCTGTTTAACTCTGGTCTCCTCATGACGTGAGCCCCTGTTTAACTCTGGTCTCCTCATGATGTGAGCCCCTGTTTAACTCTGGTCTCCTCATGATGTGAGCCCCTGTTTAACTCTGGTCTCCTCATGACGTTCGCCCCTGTTTAACTCTGGTCTCCTCATGATGTGAGCCCCTGTTTAACTCTGGTCTCCTCATGACGTTAGCCCCTGTTTAACTCTGGTCTCCTCATGAGCCCCTGTTTAACTCTGGTCTCATGACGTTAGCCCCTGTTTAACTTTGGTCTCCTCATGACGTTAGCCCCTGTTTAACTTTGGTCTCCTCATGACGTTAGCCCCTGTTTAACTTTGGTCTCCTCATGACGTTAGCCGCTGTTTAACTTTGGTCTCCTCATGACGTTAGCCCCTGTTTAACTCTGGTCTCCTCATGATGTGAGCCCCTCTCTCCTCTCCAAGTCTCCTCATGACGTTAGCCCCTGATTAACTCGGGTCTCCCCTCTTCTTCTCTCTCCTCTCCAGGTCTCCCCATGACCGTGAGCCGTGGGCGGCGGCTCAGCGGCTCCCCCCCTCTGGTGTGGACAGTCACTGCAGTTGGGGCCCTGTAACCAACCCCACCCCCTTCCCCCCCCCTCCCCTCCCTTCCCCCCCTCATCTCTCCCCCCTCCTCCTCCTCCCCTAACACTTCTTGAATATACCTCCTTTTATTCCCTCCCCTGCCTCCCCCACCCTCCCGCGTGCCGCTGGACGTCATGAGCATAGTAATCGCGCTGGGAGTCACCACACCTGAAACCTCGTACTCCGATATGGCTGCTGGATCCGAGTGAGTACAGAATGCTGCACTCGGTCATCACAATCACATGTTATGTCTATACACAATCATCAATACTTTTGCAATAATAGAGCTGGGTGATATGAGAAGAATTATTACCACAATAATTGTGGAGAATTCTTAACGATATTGATACATTTCATGATATGCTTGTGAGTTTTAAGGACCATTCTAAACAGTCTGAGGGTCATAACTAGGGATCGACCGATATGGATTTTTTTAGGGCAGATACCGATACCGATTTCTTTTCATCAGCCTTAGCCGATTCGCCGATAACGATTTTCTTTAGCCCATAATTGGAGCCGATAATACCCTGGAAATCCAGAGTTCTCGCGAGAGCACACTCTGGGAACGAGAAATATACTCGTGTATATTCTGGCCCTCCCCTGGCCCAGAACATTAATCAATCACATCGATGTATCAATATAGGCGTACCAAAAGCGTTGCTGTTTTACCGACCGGATACGGCAAGAGTCTTATCTATTGGTTAGCTCCGCTGGTCTGGATACGTCACCCCTTGTATTCTTCTGATTGGTCGTAGTGTTATCCAATGTGTTTATCCAGTGATATTTTCAAATGCATGCTTGGTGCCGCTGTCACGTTAAAATTGTACCGGGGGCGAAAATTGTACCGGCCTACGTCATCAGTTGTTGACAACTTGACAACTGATTTGATTGGGTTGTCCGTTGCCGGGCAGGTTTCAAAAAACATTCGGCTCATGTTTCCAAAGACGAAAGATAACATAATACAGATAACGGATCGCTAGATAACACTTGTTTTTACTTTATATTTGTATTGTATTGAATTGTTTAATCGAATTTAGCTAGTAAACTGAGTGTTTAAAGCAGGTTTCAAAAACCTGTCTTGTCACGCTCAATGAAGGAGTGCAATGAACGAGCATGAAAGTTCGCGAATGTTCAAGAACCTTCCTACGTCATTCGACGCGATCGCCCGTTGCCGGGCCGGTTTGGAATTTGTCAACAACTGATGACGTAGGCCGGTACAATTTTCGCCCCCGGTACAATTTTAACGTGACACCGCCCCTCGAGTTGGGTAATTTTCATTACTCGTTGCCAGACCCTACAGCTTTCTAGATGGGGGTCTGGATTTCCAGGCTAAGCCTCCCTCAATTTACTTCATAAAAATGACATGATGATGATAACAAATGTTACAATGTCTAAATTTGGGAAAAAAATGAACATTTATTAAACTGTCTGTAAATCACGCCGAAGAAAACGAAAAAAATATATATTGATAATATATAATCGGTCGATCAGGTATGTGGGCATTTGTATGATATTGAACTAAACTGCCTTCCTTTCTCTCTGACGGTTGAACCCTCATATAGGGATGCATTTATTCATAATTTCTCTCCAAAAAATACTTTGTAAATGAGAATTTCCCCATAAACAAAATGGTCAAATAGAAAATAATGTCCAGATATGTATCCAGCTGTTCTCGAAATCGCGATAAAAATTTGATTAATCGGCTAGCCCTACCCTATGATCATTTTAAGGCAATTTCCTTATTAGTGCTATTCGTGAACATTCCAATTCGTTCATTAGGTAGGTATTAAAATCTCAATTTAGTATTGGAATGCTTGGGTTACATTTCATGGGAATATCAAAGCAATATTCCAGGGATAGAATATGTAGCGGCGGAGACATCTCAGTCCAAGGACGCTTAAGGTAACGCTTAGGTTAACGCTTAAGTTAACGCTTCACGCCAACCCTTCACGGCAACTCTTCACGTTAACACTTCAAGTTAACGATTAGGTTGACGCTTAAGTTATCGCTTAATGTTGGAAGGCTGATTATGGTCCCACGTTCACGACAGGGAATGACCACACAGTCGCTTCGACGTAGTCATAAACCTTTATGGTTCTGCGCCATCGGGTTTACGTGTCGATATGCGAGTCTGTGGTATAGAGAGAACAAATAGTTGGTCTTTGTCTGTGCATGCTATTACTTTATTTATTGGTCTACTACTAGAAATTTTGATTATGATATGGGTTCTAGCAACTTGAAAGCTGAATACGACTCAAACATTGTGCAACAAAAACAGAAGATAGGCTGCTATTTGTTCGTAGTTGTCCATTCTGGACATTATATTCAAAAATGCAAAATTCAAATCTTTTCCCATGGTTTTATTTTTTTTGCATACAAAGTTTAACGCCGGAAAAGGTGTAGTTAGCAGACCAACCACAGCCCTTGTGGCTGCGTCACCTCGACGCATGTATACAATTTTTGGGAGGCGCACGCGGCACGTCAGGTCCTTGCGGTCGACGGAAGGAGGGTCCGCAAGGGCGTAACGGGTCCATAACCCCCTTGCGTTGTGCAACGTGGAACCACAATTCCGCCTTAATGCTTAAAGTTAAATCTTCATGGTAAGTTAGCTTGGGGGCAACCCTTCACGTTAATGCTTAAGTTAACGCTTAATGGTAAAGCTTCATGGTAGCGCTTCATGTTGACCCTTCACATTGTAGCTATGTTCGTTCTTCTTTTTGCGGGGATCCAGGCCCTCAATACTGCTTGAGTGCGATTTCTCTTCGGTGAACAGCAATAGTCACGCGTGCAATCTTATAAAAAATGTGCAGTGTTCAAAGCAGTTTGCTTTGTGATGATTGGAAGAAGAAGCTTTTTACTAGTCTCCGTAGAACGGATGAGGGTGTGAAAGACATGTGCGTCCACACAGCAGTCCTGCTTGATATCGTAGTATTCAAACAGAACCCTGTAGGGAGGAAAAGGATCAGAAAGCATTCTGCAGCAGCGCAAAATACGCACTATCAATCTACCAAGTTCTTAACTAATATTATCGGGCCAAGACTAAGCTAAACTTAATTGATTTATACTATAAACTGGGCACTATATTTGCCCAGCCCTATACGGTAAACACATTTAGAAGTATGCAAGCATTTCCGGCTATATGAATTCATATGAAGACATTGTTACGTTATTAGTTTGTGTCTCCTCTTAGAGATGATAATGACAGGTCAGGTTCTGGGTGGGCGATATGCTGCGTCATCCTTATCTTCAGGGGCGGCAGGGACGTATACAGGTGATGTGTTTTTATTTTTGAGGGATAGGCTATATTGTGTAAGAAACAACATTAATTATGTGTACAAATAATATTCAAGGCTCTGTCGTTTTGAGAATCGTATGGTTAATAGACTATGCTCCTTATAGGACAGGAGATAAAACTCCCCAGTTTTTCCATTTAAGAAAGGTGTATTGTATTTGGCATGATTCGCATGCCCTGGCATGCATCCCTGGCATGCATCCCAGCCTTATCCTTCGGACCAGTAATATTCGGACCAAGAGTGGATCTGATACCCACTGCCTCCAAACAGCACAGACGATAGCCTGCCGATTTATTTGCAGATTGATAGTGCAGATTTCATGCAGTTTGTTCGACCTTTCAATTGGTCGGAATTCAGCCAAGATTTCCCTCGGTTGACCACAGCCCTAGATAATGTTAATCTTGTTTGCTACAAGGAGTCAAAATATACTTTACATGAGTGAAGCCGGGCCTATGTGACCAGGAATCGCCAGCAGTCTGTAATGAACATCCGTGCGCTTGAGTTATAGTGGTTCTATGGATTGCAACTGGCTTCGACACGCTTGCCTACAATCCATACTCAAAACATTTGCCTCAAGAGTCAAGACCCTTTTTAACATTTCATTTCTACCATTTGTACAGGGGGAGGGATAGTATTTTAGAATAATGTTGGCCAGGTTCTTTAGGTTCCCAAATGGCTCTGCTCACTGAGATGTTTTGGGCTGTGGCTCCACCTAGTGTCTGTCTGGAAGAAGTCATTCTCTTTGCCTTTGTCTCAGCCCTGAGTCAGTGGAAGCAAGTCCTGCGGTGAATGAGAAGAACTACAACAGCCACAGCTGTGGGAGTGCACAGAGCCATGGGTACCGGGGCCTGCCCTATACGGTGAGCTCACAGGTCATTGGTTAAATTATTTGACTCTGTCCTGAATTTGTGTTGGAACACGACCCAAAGGACAAATGTAAAGAAAATAAATTAAGAAAACGAGTACCTCACTCATGACCATGAAATCCATTACTTACTTGTCCACAAGTGTTGTTTGAACAAAGCTAAACATACGTATTTAACCTGCCATAACTACAATATATCTCTATTTATATCTATAGATCTAGATATCTATAGATAAATCTATCTTTACGATGCATCTTTAGTTACCACTGCTGCACTGTTTCACATAGCGTGTTTTGCCTTCATTTTCATTCGTCTCCATTTTTCGTTTCCCTCCCTACTTTTTCCTTGTTTTGCCTGAACACCCGTTCTTTGAAGATGCAACAGTCTTCCGTTGTGTGTTGTCAGGATCACAACTATGGCGCTCCCCCTCCTCCCACCCCACCCGCCTCCCCGCTCTCCCAAACCATCATTCCCCGCATGGAGCTCAACGGCGGTGTGGCTCATGGCCATGGCTTCCGCCGGCGCGCCGGCACCGAGGACCACTCTGCGGACAGCGACAGCTCGTCCTCTGAGGACCCTGAGAGCTGGTGTCGCTGCACCCTGACCTCCGACGGCCAGCTCAACAAGTGCCACAACTGCAGGTGAGCACATCTCTGGACCGGGCGCAGAGTTTTGCCGCGCCTGTATTGTGGTTGCTTCAGTTTTATCCCCACGTCTCCTCCTCACCTTGTTCTTCCGGCCCTATCCGCAGGGGCGTGTACTGGAGGAAAGCACCCGACGGCCAGCACAGGAAGCCAGAGAATATATCCGGTGAGTTGAAAGAGCGACCAGGATGTAGTAAGGCGTGCGTCTTCTTGTTGGTTCATCTTGTTGGCTGGCATGTGCCTCTGTAAACAGCGTGATGACATGCTAGCTTCTCTGCGTAGTGGGGGAGAGCAGCGCAACGGAGAGCGGAGATGAGGAAGTGTCTCCGGCCAGCGTGTCGTACACGGCCACGCAGCACACGCCGACCAGCATCACGCTCACCGTCAACCGCATCAAGAGGAACAAGTCCAAGAAGAGGAAGAAGAGCACCGAGAAGGCTCGCGGGACGCCCAAGAGCAAGAAGGTCAAGGTATGTTTTTAAAAGCTGGGCAATGCTTGCCATTGTGCGTGGCATTTGCCCGGATGTTTGGCTTGATGGTAAATGTATATCCACATAACGTTCCTTTTCTTTTTTTCTTTTAGGCCTTCAGAGAGGGTTCTAGAAAGTCCATGAGGATGAAGGTACGATTTGAATGCTTTAATGTTATTTTTTTGTAGTCATACCTTGGTTTAGTCAACCAGCCTGAGGCATTTAGCTGGCTCCATCCCTTCTGAGTTGCACTTGTGGTCAGCCACTGGTCATAACCACACTGCCCTCCTTCACCCCCTGTTGCAGAACTCGACCACAGAGGCCAACGTGTTGGACGAGAACACTGCAGAGGGCTGGGAGACCAAGATCCGCCAGTGGACGGACCAGTACGACGAGGCCCACGCCAACCAGTATAGTGCAGACGTCAAGACGCTTCTTGAGTCGCACTGCGGAGCAGAGACAAAGACGGAGAGCGTTGCCACAGCAACCGCACAACAGTCGAAGATCAACACGACGACGACGGCGACGACCCATCTCAGTGTTGACGTGGACAGCATCGACCACACAGAGCCAGCTAGCAACAACGCAGTGTTGAGCTCCCAGATGCAGGTAAGCTGACCTCTCAAACTCCCACTACACACTTGTTTTCTTCAGGGAGGTTGCTGCATAGACTGCCCCTAAGGCCCACATCTGAAGCCCAGATGACTGAGAAATTAAATCGGCTTAACCCGAGCCAGACCACTCCCTTTCTATCCATTAGATGCAATTATCCAAAGTTTGATAGAAGGCCCTGTCAGAGGGATGCTCACTGTGTGATATGTGGCCGGGGTTTTCCATAGTCCAACTCTTGTGTGGTTATGAGATGCAATGTGAATTTGTTTCAGCTCCAGCTGGGCCGTGTTACGCGGGTGCAAAAGCACAGGAAGACTTTGAGGGCGTCTAAGAACATGGACCCTGGCACTCTGATCATAGAGTACCGGGGAAAGGTCATGCTCAAACAACAGTTTGAGGTCAACGGGCACTTTTTCAAGAAGTAAGTCACCTTCATAAGTAAAAATGATGCTCAAAAGGATAGTCCTCTCCCGGTGCCACATACCATTATTCTTACTCTGTTTCTGCAGACCCTACCCGTTTGTGCTGTTCTACTCCAAGTTTGACCAAGTGGATATGTGTGTGGACGCGCGGACTTTTGGCAACGACGCCCGCTTCATCAGGAGGTCGTGCACGCCTAATGCCGAGGTGAGATTCTTTCTTCATTTATTTGTTTTATTTCCAATGAACCACGGTCATATTCTTCGAACTTTGTTTAGGGCTGTGCTTTATTTGTTTCTCTGTCTTGTCTTCACTGAAGGTTCGGCATGTGATGGCAGAAGGAATGCTGCACCTTTGTATACACGCCCTCGGGCACATCACCAAGGATGCCGAAGTCACCATCGCATTCGACTACGAGTTCCACAGCTGGTCAGTATCACGGCTCCCTAAAACTGCATTTCTTTGTCAGTAAGCGTTTGCTTGTTCAACATTATTTCTTTGTGATTTGAGTTGGTTTGAGAAAGTTTGTAACACTCATGCTGTGCACTGGGGGAGGGCTTAACTAGGATATCAATAGCAAGCAATATTGACAATAAAAGGTTCAGTAAAATGAGTCATTGATGAATTAATTCAATGAGACTATGGTATCGTCTAGCTCAGCAGAAGCAAATGAAACAACAGCATATACCGACATGCACTTTGTCCCCCCCTCGACACCAACCCCCTCAGCAACTACAAAGTGGACTGCGCCTGCCACAAGGGCAACCAGAGCTGCCCTGTGCAGAAGCACAACCTCCGCCCCAAGGAGGACCCGTCGTGTACCCCCTCTGCCCCTTCTTCACTGACCGGGGCTGAGACCCGACAGCGCAAAGCCCGCAAGAAGGAGCGGGGCGAAGGCCCCGCCACAGGGGCTACCTCCGACGAGGGCAGCCAGCAGCCGGAGGCCGGAGAGCTGCATGCAGCCAGCGACACAGAGGTGGCATTTCCCTCGGAAAGCTAGTTAGCTATCAATTAAAAGCCTTGTGATGGTGGCTGAGCATCAGGTGCTCTCGATCTTGACTCTCACATTCTATACCTTGTGTCCTCACTCGACCACACACACACGCGCGCACACTAACTCAGTCAGCATGTTGGTGCACAAAATATATAAACTTATTTTAAACAACATTTACATTGATATTTAAGAAGACCCATTTCATTCTAAATATTTTGGTATTTGGATAGTGTTCTAAAGTCGTCTATATATTGTGATGAAGGACGGGCTCCAGGATGAGATGAAGCAGGAAGAGGCAGAGGAGGGAGAAGTGGACGAGAATGGCCTCATCAGCTCCAGCAAAAAGGTAACACTTTGGACTCTAGGGAAGGTTTCAATAAATACAGAGGTGCTTATTACACCAAGACAATGAGGACCTTTTTGAAAGGAAAGCATTTGTCTCAAATCCCTGTTTTGTTATGTTTAAGAAGGTCCTACGAACAGTGTTTGTCTTCCTGTTTGTAGGCGTTTGACAGCATGGAGAAACGACGGCGAGCGATGGGAGCGGAGGACCCTAAGGAGGAGTGTTTGGACCCCGCGGACGGAGCAGTGAACCCCTCTACTGGAAGCACAGCAGCCGTGTGCATCAGCACCCGACGGGCCACCTACGTTATGGTCCGTTGGAGTGAAAACCCTTTCTCCATCAGGTTCATCCTGTTTGGTCCAGCAACTGACCTGAGAGTTGTTCCTCTTTCTTCCGTAGGAACTGCCCCAAAACGAGCCAGAAAAGGCACCGACATCCTCGGCCCCTGGCCTCGCCGCTCCGACTAAGCCCCCGCCGGCCCGTTCCAGCAAGCCCCGTTCCAAGAGCCGCATCTCGCGGTACCGCTCCAGTTCTTCGCAGCGCGCCCGTCGCCAGAGGCAGGCCCTGGCCCAGCAGGCCGCCGCCGCCGCCGCCGCTGCCGCCGCCGCCACCGCCACCACGGACCAGACAGCAGTGCCAGAGGAAGAGGGGCTCCACGGACCGTTCAACACAGAGCTCAGTGCGGGGGAGTGCGGCCTGGGGGCCGGCCATCTCCTGGACCCTGAGGTCTGCCTCAACAGAGGCACCCTGCGCTACCCAAAGACAAAAAAGGTTTGGGAGAAATCTTCTGAGGTTTTTGCTTTTGTGGACGTCTCTGGCTGTTTTCACCAGTTCTATCAATTATTTGCTAATTTGTGAAAAAATTACAGCCCCCACTTACAACAGCATTATTACAGTGAACACATGAATATCCAAGAACTTTCCAACTTTAACTCTGTTTGCAAGATCAATATGGAATGGATCGAACAGTTCTTGACTCACAATAATGGTCCAGATGGTTTACCAACTCGGTCCAAATTATTTTCCACTAGGACCACACTGCTTTTCAAGTGTCTAATGTGAACTCCCCTTCAACCCCCCAGTACCTGGTGACGGAGTGGCTGAACGACAAAGGACCCACTGGGGAGAAGATCCAGCCGGACGTTCCCTCGGATGGGCCGCTGCGCATCACCACAGACCCCACGGTGCTGGCCACCACCCTCAACATGCTGCCAGGCCTGTCCCACACCTCCTACATCTGCACCGCGCCCAAACACTACGTCCGCTTCGGCTCACCCTTCAACCCGGAGCGCCACCGCCCGCGGCCGCTGCAAATGGATGGCACCTATGGCTGCTACAAGAAGGTGAGCACCTGCTCAAAGCTGGGGTCAGGCACGCTGACTCTAGCTCTAGTCCTTTATTGGAATTGGTATCTGCTGCCTCTGAATTAATCTCTATTGCAATTGTTTTCATAGTTCGGACTGAACAAAAGCGGTATGCATGTTAAACGTAGTCCGCCCGTTTAGCTCATCAACAGCGTTTACCAGAGGCTGTCCTTGGCCCATACTAAAACCTGATTGCTGTTTCAGTTCAAGCCTTCTCTCACGGTCCTAACCGGACCACTGTGGCATATAGTCGCCACAGCTCTGCGTCCTCTTTGTTTAAGAAATGTATCCGTTCTCTCACCCACACAGCAACAGAAGGTGGGCAGCCTCAGATTAATCCAATATGGAGACCTTTTCAGGAAGCTCCAATTTAGTGTAGTGGTGTAAAACACTGGCGTAATGTGAATGGACAGGCCCAGGAGGAGAAGGGACTAGATTTGGCCAGCGTGGACATGTCTCAGTGAACCGTGTGACCTTGACGCCTCATGCTGTAATGTGTTGTCCCGGGAAGCGCTGGATCAAGCAGGCAGAGGACGAGAGCTGCTCAGCCAGCCTGGAGGACGGCTCGGAGTCCACCTCGTCACACCAAAGCACCAGCAGCAGATCCACGCCCAACCCCACGTCTCACGGTATGTTCTCCCCCGCGTTATACCCACCGGCTTCCCGTCAAAAAGAGAATAAACTGATTGGATGACATAACAGTCAGTGAGTGGTTTGTGAGAAACAGCCCATGTGTGTTAGTCAGGATTCTTTGGTTCTAAAACATGATGTCTCCTAATATTCGTTTTTCTATTTGATCGATCGTTCCGACTCTGGACCCCTCTCACAGAGCTCCTGGCCCCCTTTAAGAAGCGCCGGGCCAAGTACGCCGCCGTGCCGCTCCCCATGCAGCACCTGTCCCGCCCGCTGTCGCCAATCACACCGCCGCTGCCCGAAGACCCTCTGCACCCCCTGATGGGTCTGCCCTGTGGCCCACTGCTGCTGCCCAGCAGCCTGGGCTACTCGCCCATCCCCTCGCTGCCAACCAGCCGCTGCAACACGCCCCTGCAGTTTGAGGTAACTCAGTCACATCCACTGGTTACAGAACCCTTCATTAAGCAGTTTGAGACGGCGCAGTCACATCCACTGGTTAAACAACACTGACCTCATAATGTATCTTTTGAAAGGCCTTGCACTTGGTTTAAAGTACAGCTAGCCCTCCTAGTCCTAGAGGCCCTGTGTGATCGTCTCATTTATCTATGAATGTCCTCTTCTTTTGGGTCACCCTGCAGAACATATCGTCCCCAGAGGCCTCTCCCGTACATCGGCCTGAGTCCATATCTCCTGAGGTAAGCCCTCTTCGACACAGCCCCCTTCTGAGTCATCACCTCTCGGTACAGAGCAAACCCGCCTGTTTCCCCCATGTCCTATCGGGCCCTCCCAACCCTGTGCTTCTGTCCCCAGCCCTGCTTGCGGAGCGACGCCGACGGACCGCAACTCCTCTTCCAGGACCTCTCGCTGCCCTCCAGCTCCGGCAGCCCCGCGCCCGCCTCAGAGGACTTTTCTCTCCCCGGGGGGCCCTACGGAAACGATTCCCAGGGCCTCCCTGCGTCGGGGGGCCTTGCGCCGCCGTCCTGCCCCCCCTCGGACCTTGCCCCCCCGCCTCCGGGCCGCGACCCGGCGTTCAGGACAGAGTTCAACCTCATATACACGTGCTCCCCGCTCAACGCCAACCTGGCCACGGTGGGGAACGGCGAGCAGCGCCCCTCCCGGTCCGAGGGCCGCTTCTCCCCGCCGGAGCCTTCCTTTGGGGGCGCAGGCATCCAGGGCCCCCCTGGAGAGCCAGGCTGCATGTCCCCCTATGGCGAGTCTCACTACAGTGCTGGGGACCTCTACAGCGAGAGCAACTACGGTGCTGGGGACCTAGGCGGCACGTCTCCCCACACTGGCCACCAACCAGTGAAGAAGAAGGCAAGTTGGTTGAGCGTGTGACCCTGCGTGGCGTTTGGGATATTAAGCCCAAGCTGTAGCTCGTCAGTCAGGCCCTCCTCTGTTACAGTTTCAGCTGTATAAGCTTTGTCCCAAATCACAGGTTCTTAGGTCAGTTGGCCAGGGAATGGGAATGAACTACAAATGTGGATCCATTTAAGATGTTTGCGTGTGCGTGCTTCTGTGGATATCTGAAATGATTATGAATGTATGGCTCCTCTATATTATTCTTCCTCCTGCATACCTCCTATACCTGTTCTGTCCTTACCTTCCTCTTCCTCGTCACTCTGAGTGATGGTTGAAACCTTTTCCAAGTCTTTCTTCCTGCTTTTCTTCCAAGGCAGAGGGCCAATCAGCATGGCATTAGTCTGCTGGCAGGAAGGCCCGGTTACCAGGCTATAGCTGTAAGAAGTCAATACAAGCCAGTACAGAATATGGTGAATATATTCTCCCTATCCAAATACGTCTCTATTAGTGTGCATGTCAATATTTGTTTTTTGCATCTGCATAAAACGCCACATCCACACCCCCCCACCCCCCCCTCATTTGTTTTACTTTGATTTGCTGTGGTGGACACTATTCTTTTCAGTGAGATTCAGTAAACGCATTAGTTGCCTCCCAGCCCCGAATGAAAGTAAATTGAACGCCCTTCTGTATTTGCTACATACCATTCATGACTCTTTTCCTGCCAGGCCGCTTCCTCACAGAATTATCAAACAAAGTTTGCACAAAGTACAACGGTGTAATACAGGGCTCCAGCCCAATCGGACATGGACGCATCCCCCAAAAGTGTCCTTGTTGGTGCTCATGTTTATTATGGTTCGGCAGCATGTGCTGTTCCTAAATTGCAAGAAAATACTGTTGGCTTGCTCGTTGATAGCACACACCATTTGAAGGGTGGGATGCACCTGTCCATCCTATGGACATTATGTACAGAGTTTGCCGTTTTATTTACAAGAATCTCCCAAATAAACATGGTGCATTCCATTGTGACCACTAGAACGTGGTCAGAATGGAGCAACAGGAGAAAGCATTCACCCCATGGCTCAGGGCTTATATTCAGAAGGCCTGGGTTCAGGCGTCCATCCATCTGCATATCCTTCTCTCTGGTCAACCGGCTCCATTTAGCCTCTCTTCCCCCCCCATCCCCAAGTCCCGGTCTCGGCTGTGACTTGGGATGGGCGTCGCCATTCTGTTGTCTTCACTGTGTTTGTGTTTTAAATCCAAAGTGTCTATTTGAGCGTTCTGTTGATGTTGTCTTGGCGATGCGTTTGGTTTGGAAATAATCAAGTGTTAACTAAAAGCCATGTTATGGAGTTTGCTTAAAGAGTAACAAGTGAAAAGTTGAGAGCGGGGTCATTTCTGGGGTCACTGTGGCTCCTTTTTCTTATTGGTTCAAATTGGTGACATCATTGCAACAATTGCAACAAAGATAAATGGCAGCTGCCTAGGTGGAGTGCTGTCTCGTATTTATGCTTTGTCCTTTGTGTAGCCTCTGTCAAACCAGATGACCGCTGTAAGTATTCTCAGGTAATAGTAAGATACGGTTGCATCCATTTACATAAATGTCAACCTCCTTTTCCAGAAAAACATGTGGGCTCTGTTGGAGGAATGGAAATGCAAATGCCGGGGATGTCTCGGTGCATGTGCGACTGCCATTTGCACAGCTTGAGCCAATAATGTCGCAGGGCGTCTCGTTCTCCTGCTGGAGACGTGATGAGCGTGCGTCGTCCTGAGCGGAGCAGCAGTCTAACGGCGGCCCCTCTCTCCCGACCAGGTGTCTCTGCTGGAGTACCGCAAGAGGAAGCAGGGCAGCGGCCGCGAGCCTGACCCGGGCAGCTCCTCCTCTTCCTCCCTGGCGGTTGTCCTGGGCAACCAACCTGGTTTCCACTACAGCCAGGATCCCTATCATCCTCCGCCTCCTGCCCACCCCCATCACCACCTCCAGCCCGCCGCGTCCCCGCTGAGCTCCTTCTCCTCCCCTGCCCACGCCTCTTCCTCCTCCACCCCCCACGTAGAGGAGGTCAGCCCTCCGCAGCACAGCCCCAGCCACTGGTGAGGAACCCTGAAGGTGGAGCGTGTTCGGTCCAGCCCGCAGTGTAGCAGCCTCCTCGGTCCGTCTCGTACTTGATCAGGAGAGGCCAGCCAGTCTTATTGGAGCTTGGGGATGATAGTCGACAGCACTTAATGATACCTGATGCCATATAACGGCGACTCATTAGTCCTCACTGCCACTGTAGAACAACACGCTGTACTGATAGCTAGTCTGGTGAGGAGACCTGAAGACCTAACCCAGCTCCCCGTTGCCCCTCAGGATGGTCCCCACCAGTGTGGAGCGGCTCCGGGAGGGCCAAGGGGTGCTGGAGCGTGTGCTGCGGGGTGGCATGAAGGTGGACCGCATCCTGAAGAAGACCGACGGTGACAAGGAAGCCGGTAAGCATTGCCCCTGCTTCTTGTTTGCCGTTTCCACGTGTGTGGCCTGGTTGTCTCTAAAGGTACGGCCACACTGAGCGCCTAACCTGCCGCTTGATCATTGTGTGTTACAAGAATGGTTCAACCCGCTACTTTTCTTTTGCTCCACAAACATGCATCACTACCATCGCTGCGCTGTATTTGTTGTGGGAGTCCGAGGAACGTAGTAAATCCAAACGCCTGATGAGCTTAGATCGGGCCCAGAAAATCAAGCCCGACCTGGTCCGAGCTACAGTTAATTAGGCCTACTCTGCTAAATATATATGTAAGGGATAATGTATAGAACGGTGGGCAGCTGGTCATTATCGGAAAAATAAGGTTTTCCGGCGCCCAGCGGAGGTGTCTTGCTTCGACCTGAAGGGGCTTATTTTCGATAATGACTGGCTAGTTCTATACATTATCCCGCTTTATTACAAGGCTACTTGCCAAACCGAAAAAATAACTTCACATTGTCATGGTGCATCTTTTTACAATTTGTTCGTTGCCAGCATTCGTAGTGTTGATCAGCATAGTTATAGTCTGCCAAAGACGTTGACGTCGCTTAGCAACCGAAGACGCTGGGGTGGACAAGTTACCGGACTACTGGCCATGCAAGTGAACGGAGCGTTCCACGGCACTTAGAAGACCCGTGTAATAAAGGCCTATAATATTTCTGATTATGGCATAGATTTCTCCTCAGATTAGGCCAATAAAGCAATGATTTCAAAAAAAAAACACAAACACTCGATCAAAGGCCCGGCCCGAGGATAGTGGTGGGGAAATATAGGCTGGACCCGGCCCGCGGCTCGGACTCGGGCAGAGAATCTAAACTCTAGTCTAGTGCATGACATCCTCCGTAGGCGCTCACAGCTGGGTGAGTTTCACCACCTCCTCATCGTTTCAGCACACACTGAAACGATGACTTGGTTGTCCATGTTCTTTCTGCATCTGCGTGTCCTCCGTCCCTCTGACATTGACGTTGGGTCAAGCTCAAGGCTGATTGGCTATCACGGCTAAGCGTCACACGTAGGAGTGTAAAAAGTTCAATATTTGAACTTCGTCCGTTGGTGCGTTGGGCTCATAGGTGCGTTGGCCGCGTTATTTAGGTGCGTAAAACGTGTCTAACGCGCTGCTTTAGCGCGTCTAATGCATCTATAAACCTAAACCAATGGCAAAAAGGCCGATTTTCTAGGCCTCTAACGCGTTCAGTGTGGCCGTACCTTAAGTCTCCCTGGCTTACAGATGGATACGAGCCGCAGGGGCCACGGGGCTCTCCCAGCAGGAGCCCAGCCCGCTACAGTCCCTCCGTGTTCTCCCAGCAGGTGAGTCTCCTCCTTAAACCGTGTTTGTTTTAATGGTGCTGGACGACAGCCAGGCTAACGTGTTTGACTGGGCACTTGTATGCAGTCGTGTGAGGGCCAGCGGCAGATGGACAGCCCCTCGTTCCACCAGCAGAGCAGCCCCTCGCCCTTCTCCGGCTCCTACAGTCCGTCGTCGGGCCAGAGCTTCTACTCCCGCCTCTCCCAGGACCACCCCCCTTCGTCCTACCCCGGGCACCACCACCCCTCCTCGTGGTCGGACCCCCTGCCGCCAGGCGGGGCTCTACACCAGCAGAGCAACAGCAGCTGCAGCAGCAGCCACCTGAAAGCCAGCCTGCTGAGCAGCAGCAGCGCGGTGGGGTCAACCACCCCGGGTTCCAGGGGCAGTGGGCAGGCAAAAACTGACCTGGCCTCCCAGGCCTGTAGACTTATTCAGCAACAGCAGGGGGCGCTGCAGGCGGGCGCCCGGCTGTTGACGTCGTCCCCCTCAGGGGCCCCACACTACCCACCACGCCATGGGGCCACACCCTCCCTCGCCCAGTTCCAGCACCCGCCGCTGCAGGGCTCTGGCGTACGGACCCAGTCTGGAAGCTTTTAGTGTGTGTGTGTGTGTGTGTGTGTGTGTGTGTGTGTGTGTGGCTCCTCAGGAAGGTGGTGGAGGGGTGGATGTACAGATCTAAGAGGACTTATCATGGCGTTTATTTTCTTACGGTGTGTGTCATGTTAAATGTATGATGCGTCCTGCACAGAGCTCCTCACTGACCAGACTGAAAAGGAATCAGTGCCAAGAGCCAGTTTAAAAAAAAAAGAAAGAAAAAAAAAAGACCTTTGGAAAAAAGAAATCAGCGTGTAACTTGAAATCCCCCTCCAGTGTCCCCCCCCCTCCCCCTTCGGGGCGCACGCTACGTTAAGGCCCAAAAAGTGAAAACAAATCAACAAAAACACAACAAGCTAGATTCTTGTACAAAGTTGTGAAAGACGGTTCGAGCCGTGTTCCTGCTCCTGGGTCACGGCCCCCTGGGTCCTGAGAAGGCTTCTGGGGCTTTGATTCCCTTCATTTGTTCTTCATTAGTGGACTTCTCTTTGATTTGCCCGCCAGTTTCCCCTACAGTAAAGACGCTGCTTCATTGGGGAAGGCGGGCAGAGGTCAAACGAGGAAAGGAGATACGATCATTCCATGGGATCGTCACACATCTGAAGCCCTTTCCCTCATATTCCCTCTGGGTTTCTCACAACCTGAATGTCGCTTCACTTCAGTGCTTTGTTTCCACTGTAACATGTTTGTGAACAGATGCGGAGCCCTCCCCCTCTGTCATCTTGGTGCTGCAGCCTTGTTTGTGTTGGGTTTGAGTGTCCCGTTCTTTGGTGTGTTTTATTTTCTCCAGTGATGGAGGCTCGACCCTTTCACAGTTGTTCTTCCCGCCAAATCGTGTACTGTTCATAACAGCCCTATTCTATGTTGGAATGCAGGCGCAAATGAGAATCTGACCTTATTTCTTTTACTATTTTGTTGGGTTTATCTCATTGTATTTCTTTGAATCCTTTTGGATTTTTTACATATAAATATGATTTCTTTTTTTTTTTAAACAAGAAATTATCCTTTCTGACAGATCTGTGCATTCCGTATACCAACAAAGAGATGCGGATGAGTTCTCTGGGATGGTTTGGATTATATATATATATATATATATATATATATATATATATAAGAAAAAAATGCTGCTGTGGTCTCGTTTTTACGCAAGAGCTGCTTCATCACGTTTTTCCGTTTCCAGGAAATGCTGTAATCAGTTTCATGTTTTCTACAAGTGTCCCCCACCTGGGTCGAAGGTCATTGAATACCTCACCCCCACCTGGGTCCTGGGTGTGAAGACAGTTGGAAGACCACTCCCCTATCTGGGTCCTGGGTTAGAAAACCGTTGGAAGACCACTCCCCTATCTGGGTCCTGGGTTAGAAAACCGTTGGAAGACCACTCCCCTATCTGGGTCCTGGGTTAGAAAACCGTTGGAAGACCACTCCCCTATCTGGGTCCTGGGTTAGAAAACCGTTGGAAGACCACTCCCCTATCTGGGTCCTGGGTTAGAAAACCGTTGAAGACGTTGTTTTCTGTGTGGTCTCCGTTCCCCGACCTCACAAGAACGAGAAACCTTCAGTACATCCGCTGTGGACCGGATCTTCTACAGGTTTAACATTTGATAGGCCAACAGCGCACACATACACAAACACACTGGGTCGGCCTTAGAGGCACACACACCAGACCTCCCCCATCCCTCCACTCAGACCCTCAGACCCATGGATACTGAATGTTGGACAAAGTGATCTGACCCAAAATTAACCAGCACCTTAAACTGAATCAGACACCATACAACCAGTGTGTATGAATACATGTACTACTTTGTAAAGAGAACTGTAGGGACTGGGGGGTGACTGGTACACTTATTGTGAAATGCATGATCTATTTGTTTTAGGGTCCAAGTTGCGATGTGGTGGAAATTCATTACCTGGACTTGTTCTTCTGGCCGGTTTCTGGACGTCCCCCAGAGGAACGAATTAAACAGCGCTGCATTATGGTGTTCATGGACACTTATTCAAGCCTTCTTTTCCCGTTGGTTTCTTTGCAGAGCGTTAATCCCCCCCCACACACACAAACACACACACCCATCCCTTCTGAAGAGTACAGGAGCAAAAGAGATGTAATGCATTTTGATAATAAAATACTTATGATGGGAAATGTATTTTGGAAAGAAAACAAAAACTGCAACTGTTTCATCTTCTATCCCGTACACAAACACACTTCACGGCAATGCAATGTTCTATTTATTGATAAGATAGTTTCATCGATTTATACATAACAGCGTGATTGATTCAAATATGCAATATCTCCTACCAGTGGCCGCTTCCATTACGATGCAGCTCCAGCCAATAGAATCGAGCAGGTTCACATGCATAAACTAGAATTTTTACTTTGAAGCGAGCCTGACCCTTAACGTGTAACATATTATGGTTTAGCAGAAATGTGAGATCGTTTTTGTTTTACCCTTCAGTCAAATGTTTTCCTAAACTAAATTTGATGAATTAAGTGTAGAACAACACTCGTGAAGCCCACAAGAGCGGGCGTCTGCTGATCTCGAGATCAGATCTGTCGGTACTGGACATATAACGGTAGCTCTTCTCATTATTTTTTACATTGGCTTTATTTTATATATTATTTACATATTTATATTTCAACAAATAATGGCAGTGACGATTATTTTACCTTGAACCGTTCTCCACAATGGACCATGCATTAACATCCCAGTGCTCAACCGCACAAGTGGTGCTGAAGGGCAGCAGAGGATTCTGTAGGTATGGAGGGGGAGGGGAAGACCACTGGAAACTCGTACTCTTCAAATCTATTTATGGCAGTACAGTATCTGACCTTTGACAGATTCGCTCTTTTTCCATGGCTCCACAAAATGTGGTTGCTAATGGTGCGTTCACATCGCTGGAAATTATGGGGGGGAAATGTTCGCGTATTTGTGAACAAAACCTCATGACGCTCTTATGATTCTACTTCCGTTCGGTAACTAGGGCCAGATTTTGATAACAGAGTAGGCCAGTTGGTGACGTATGGTTTACTAGTGACGCTCAAGAAAAATGGCGGAACATGACCGTTTTACTCAATATAAAATAATCAACCATATCATACTTTACTATTGTTTGACGTAACCGTCTATCGGCATCGACCTTGCTCAGTTTTAAACGTTGTGTACTGGTAAACCAGCTCTAGATAAAGGCAGGTGTTGCCCTCGATACAGTGGCAGTACTGTATGTGCTTCTCATAAATAAAAGCAAAAGGATAGTATGGGTTAAAAAATAAAAAAACATTTTTTCTTTATGGATTATTACACGGGTCTTCTCAATGCCGTGGAACGCTCAATTCACTTGCATGGGCTCTTCACAATTTCCGGCACCGTTGCCAAGTGTAATGGACCGCTGTCATGGAAATGATGATGATTTCTTTGGTTATGTCACGTTAAAATTGTACCGGGGGCGAAAATTGTACCGGCCTACGTCATCGTTTGTTTACATCCTGACAACCTGACAACCTGCCCTGCAACAGACGACGCGATGCAGAAAACATGTTTCCAAACGACGAAATAACATAATACAGATAGCGGATCGCTATCTGAATTATGATAGATAGCGATAACACTTGTTTTTACTTTATATTTGTATTGTATTTAATTGTTTAATCGAAACAATAAAGAAAATTGCCCGCGAAACGGGCGATCGCGTCAAATGACGCGTCAAATCACGTTGGAAGGTTCTTGAACATTCTAGACTATGAAACCTGCTTAAAACACTCAGTTTACTAGCTAAATTCGATTAAACAATTCAATACAATACAAATATAAAGTAAAAACAAGTGTTTTCTAGCGATCCGTTATCTGTATTATGTTTCAAGAACCCTCCTACGTCATTTGACGCGATCGCCCGTTTCGCGGGCAAAACATTGTCATTTGACGCCATCGCCCGTTTCGCGGGCATTTTTTTTTACTGTTTCGATTAAACAATTAAATACAATACAAATATAAAGTAAAAACAAGTGTTATCGCTATCTATCATAATACAGATAGCGATCCGCTATCTGTATTATGTTATTTCGTCGTTTGGAAACATGTTTTCTGCATCGCGTCGTCTGTTGCAGGGCAGGTTGTCAGGATGTAAACAAACGATGACGTAGGCCGGTACAATTTTCGCCCCCGGTACAATTTTAACGTGACAGTTACACTCCTCAAGTAGTCTGGTAACTTTTCAACCCCAGTGTCTTTGGTTGCTAAGCAACGTCTTTGGCGGACTATTTTCTCTGCTGATCAACACTAGGAATGCTGGTGGTAACAAATAAATTGTAAAAAGACACCATGTGAAGTAATTTTTTCGATTTGCCACGTAGCCGTGTAATAACCGGGATAATGTATAGAACGTCGCCGGTCATTATTCGAAATGAACCCCCTTCAGTGGGAAGCAAGACAACTTTGCTGCGTGTCGGTGTCCTGTTCGCCCTGTCGGGGCTTATTTTCCCGATAATGAACGCCATTCTATAGCTGTCAATTATTTTTGTTTATTACACGGCTCTTCTCAATGCAGTGGAATGCTCACGTCCACCATATTGACCGCTGTCAAGGAAAGTGGTTTTTTTTGCCTCTGATTCACGTAATCTGTATCACTCCGCAGTCCGGTAACTTCAACCCCAGCGTATTCGGTTGCTAAGCGAAGAAAAATTTCTCTGCTGATCAACGCTACGAATGATAACAAATATTCGTAGCGTTGATCACAAATTCGTTTCGGACTTGCCAAAACGAAAAAATAACTTTACCAGCATTCGTAGTGTTGATCAGCAGAGAAGTAATTTGTCCGCAAAGACGGTGACGTCGCTTAGCAACGCAAGACGCTGGGTTGACAAGTCACCGGACTACTACCCATGCAAGTGAACGGAGCATTCCACGGCATTGAGAAGACCCGTGTAATAAAGGCCCATAATATTTCTGTTTATGGCATAGATTTCTCCTCAGATTAGGCCAATAAACCAATGATACAAATAGAAATAAAAACGCTCGATCAAAGGCCCGGCCCGAGGATAGTATCGGGAAATATCGGTCCGGCACGGCCCGCGGGTCGGGTCGGGTCGGGCTCGGGCAGAGAATCTAAACTCTACTTAGCCATATGTCACGTTGTCAACGTTGGATATATGGAGCAGAACATAGTGGGTCATGTGTCTGATGCTTTTTGGAAAGGTATTCTTCATATAACGTACCAGACAGATTTTGTATACATTTTATTCCTTAGTAATTAGCTACATCGGTATGCCGTCTTTCAGCCTTTCATTACCGGTGTTACACCGAATTCTGCGACCCACCGAAAAGTGTGACCCCAGGGGGCACTGTTGCACATTTTCTGCAACATGTACGTGTGCATTATAACAAAAACATAAAAACATAAGATCTCCTGTGGGTCTTTCTTTTCTTGATACTAACATTAATTCTAAACAGCATTTTACACAATAGCCGATAATAGGAAATGCTCAAAGGCAGTGGTGTGCACAGACATTTTGGGGGGCAGGTGCTCAGGGAAAAATAAGGCCACATTAAAGTGTCATTTCGAAGTGAAGAGTGATCATTACCACTTTTCTAAAGCACCATCCTCCTCAGTGCCATGTCTTGATGTTGATGACCTCACTATGATTGATCTTGATATATTTTTCTATAGCAAGCAGGAGAAGGTCAGAGAGCCGTTCTTCTCCACACAGACGGAGAACATGACCGTGACAACTGCTTCTGTGGAGAGATAATTTTCAAAGCTGAAAATTATCTCTCCACAGAAGCAGTTGTCACTGGCAATGTTTCATCGATTTTTATCATCTTCACAAAGGCAGGAAAGATGAGCCGGCCACTGTTTTCCCTCAGTATGGCAAAGATTTCTTTGAGGTCTTTTGCAGGAAAGCTGGAGTGGAACACCTTTAGTTTTGTCTTCAGCTGGTCCTCGTCTTCTCCATAGAAATCAGGATGTGGACGGCTTCCTCCTTGGCTTCTGCGTTTGGGGTGCTTACCCAGTTGGCATGTACCGTGAAGGGGTGGAAGGACTGAATGATTCTAGCAGTGGGACTTCAGCTCCTCAGTCACAGTATCCAGAAAGGAGGCTTAGGGAGCAAACAATACACTCTAGACTCAATTCATTTATGTGTTACATCGCCGGTTGGGCAGGGCAGGGGAGTAGGTGTGTGTGGGCAGCAGCTGTGAACTACAGCTGCAACGCGCCTCCGTTTGTGTCCGCTCTGCGCGTTCACGTTGACAAAGGAAGAGAGTTGTGTGCGAGGAGGAGGGGGGGGGGGGGGGCATATATATTGGGCCATTATTATCACACGTTTTTAATTGTCGAGCCTTTATAGATGATAATGTCGGCATGGGCCACATACACTGTTTAAAAAAAAAAAAATTATGATTATTTTATTTTTTTCAAAAGGGCACTTGATTGGGTCAGGGGGCAAAGGGCAGGTGCTATAGCACCACCTTGGGTCTACCTGTGCACTGCTCAAAGGTAAATCAGCGTAATTTAAAACTGCCTCTAGCTTTTTATGGGTAAAGAAGCAACGGTGAAGGACCGTACTAAACGCCCTATCCATTGTATCGGTCTGTAAAATGCTAATCAAATCAATCAAATGTATTGATTAAGCACCTTTAATAAAAGGTAAATGGTTGGGGGCGGGGGGGGGGGATCTTATGTTTTATGTATGTTTTTGTCATGCCTGTCTACGCTTCAAACTCGAGCATATTGCAGAAAATATGCAACAGCGCCCCCTGGGGTCACACTTTCCGGTGGGTCGCAGAAGTCGGTGTATCGCCGGCACTAAAGAGAGAAAAAAGAGTGCATCCTCATTGTACCCAGCACTTCTGAAAATGTACTTCCGCATGCGTCTCTGACCCCAGCACATTGCAAACCAAACTGACGCTCATGGGGATTGGCAACCAGGAAATAAAGGCATGCAAACTTGAAACTATTCCTAAGTTCTGTTTAGTTCTGACAGTTTTTTATCAGATAAATATTAACGTGGCTGTCGGCAACACGTAAGCGTGAGCGTCATCACTGGCAAGCCGTCTCTTTATCACCAGGACGATGAATGCGCCTTAAGGACACTAAATGTAAGGTAATAACGTTAGGCCTACTCGTTTTTAAACATGTGAATTCAGTTTCCTATTCCCATTAAGTAATCATTCAATATTATTTATTCCTAGGCTTTGTCGTACCCAAATTACTATAGCAGTACTACATCATATATATTTTTATTTTTAAAATATTCACTGCAGCATGATAACGACATGATTAGTACAACTCAGCAACTCTGTCAGCTACCGAACTAGCCAGCAAGCAAAACTCACCTCAATCTGTAGGTCTTCTGTTTCATGCTGGCCCTGACAGAACACACAAGTTGGCCTGGCCCCCACAACACTACACTCCATGGCATAACTACTGGTTTTCACACCTTTGGACACTCTGTCCTCATCTCAAATCACATGACGGCTTTGTGTTAAACGGTCGAGTTCATTGAGGTTGCCGTTTTAATCAACGGCTTGACTTTCGCGCCAGCGGTAACGTTTCCATGGTAACAGCGAGCTCCACCAATCTAAGACGTGTCTTTAGAATTGTGGGTAGTGTATTCCGTTTAAATGACACCTTGAATAAAACATGTTTTTCTTAAACATTTTCTTAAACTTGTGGCTTCTACAGGAGCATATATCATCATTTCACATTATCATGGATCGTGGTAAGTATACCTTGAACATAAGGGCTTTTAAAGGAGACATATTATGGTGTTTTCCCAACAAGTAGACATAGTATATGAGTTCCAGAAAACAATTCTTTAAAGCTATTTTCTGGAAATAGCTTTTAGGAAAATAAATCTTGCCTACCGCTGTTCCCCTATGTTTCAGGGTTTCATTCCCTTCATAATGCGCTGTTTCTGGTGTCTGTAGTTTTAATGCAAATAAGCTGCTGCCCATTGACCAATGAGCTGTCTGACTGAACCACAGCATGGAGGAGAAGTGATTGTTTCCGTTTGCGGACTCCTTGAGCTCTATATCTATGTTATTATAATAATAATATTATATTCCGAAGCTTCGGCGGCAGCTCCAGTGGGGGGAGCTCAGCGGCAGTCTGGCAGAGAAAGAGATTGTAGGCCTACTCCCGGAGCTGAGCTGCCGGGCTGCCCCCGAGTTCCCCCCGCCGGAGCTGCTCGTCCCCTGGTCCACAAAATATTAGTTATGCTCTGATTGGAGGGGATTGGGGAAGTGGGAGGTAATATTCAAATGTACCCCCTCCCTACTAGGAGGGGACGACGAAACAGACTCACTTGTTTGGTAACGGGTCGGGTACTTTCAGAAATGCATAACTCACTCAAAAATTATGTACTGACTTTTTTCAAAGTTTGTATGCGTGTGGGAGCACCAGAGACCCCAAACAACACCCCAAATCCCAGGGAAAGTTTTGTTTTCATAAGTTTAGTATCGCATGCTGACTGCATGTTTCATTGAGATATGAAGCGACGCTACATTTCTACACCAATGCTATGGCCCATGCTGCGATGCTCAACTTGTTTCAATGGCAGACTCCGGCTAATTACGAGACTTGGGGCGTATTCACACCAGGAAACTCTTTAGTTCGATCACTTTGGTCCAGACCAAAACGCAATGTTTATTTTTTGGTTTGGTGCGGTTCCTTTTCACATTGCAATTTTTCGCAACAGTCCGAGAATCTGTCAACGCACGTGTATGCATAGGTCGTTCAATCATTGGACAAGACGGTCGGGGGCTATGGAGATTCAGCGTACTACCCTCGTGCTTATACTGATTGGTTTCGTACAGTTACAAACATTTGCAGTTTTGGAGCATCAGAGGCGTTTGGCACAACGTCGATTTTATGATGTTATGCTATCCGCGGACCGCTCAAACGCCTTCTCAACCATCCTTAGGCTACTGAATGTATTTAATGCATCGGAATTTTTATAAGTGTTCTCCAACATACTGTTTACGTTGGCGTCTGCTCAAATATCCAAAAGACATTTCGTCTCCTCTTCGCTCCTTTTTGAGCCACGGGCCACGGCCCACGACTCATATTTAACGGGTCTGATAATTTGATGCCGGTCTGATAACGTGACGTTGATCTTTGAATTAACCGCGCTAATCAAACAATATAAAAGCAGCAATGGGAGTCTGTTGCGTCCAATAAGGCATTTTATTTTTAGAACTGGGTCGGACCGAGCACGGTCGCATTCACATCTCAAGCGAACCGCACCAGGGTTCGTTTGGAAGCGAACCGATACCACCTCTCCGGCTGGGTCTCGGACCGGCTGTTTGGTCCGCACCAGAGTTCGATGGTTTGTATTCACACCAGCCCAAAAGGTCCGCACCAGCGATTTTTTTTTTGGTTTGGTTCGAACTAAACAAGGCAGTGAATACGCCCTTAATTGTTCGATTAAGAACGAATTACAATGAATTAATTTGTTTGTTCTTTCCTCAACATGTTGAGGAAAGAACGTTTGTTGATCAAGTGTGTGGATTAAACGCTTGTGTAAAAGATGAAGGCCACTGCTGCTTGGGGTTCATCAGTTGCATCTCTGCAAGCCTCTTTATCTGTGCAGAAATCGTCGTATTTCCAGACCACGCACTATAAAATAGGACCTGGAATGAAGCTTGGTCCTACGTGTGTCTGAAAGAGACTCCTTAAAGGGAGAACGAGTGCTTGGTCACCCGGGTTCTTACAGGATCAAGTAAGGATGAATGGAGCTCATTCGCTCAGGGGAGCTTGATGGACTTCCACCAGATATTAAATAGACCTAGCAAGCAGAATACTGGCTTCATGTATCGTGTAGTGTGTGTGTGTGTGTGTGTTTATGTGTGTGTTTATGTGTGTATGTGAGTGAAACAGCCCAGCAGCTTGGGTCTACATTTAAAAAAAATACAATCTTGTTTATCAATGGTTGCGGATACAATTTTAAATATAACCGCAAGCGGTGATTAACGGGGTCCGAGCAAAATGAAAAGTCAAGAACACACTGGAAGATAAATAAATATGACATATAATTGTGAAGGAAAGATGACAGGTGACTGGGCTGCAGAGCATGGCCGAATGTCATGTTTAGCATGTTCATAATTGTCTAATCGGGATTCAAACTCTCAAACTAAGGATCACCAGTACAAGGCATTATCCCATTGAGCCACTGACAAACCTGAAATGTAGCCTCATTCACATGGGGAAAATGTCTATTGATAAGCACACAACATCCAGAAAACTCCAAGCAAACATTTCTCAAATGAATTCAGGGCTTTCTTAAAAGCAAATACCTGAAAAATCTTTGAGATTCTTGGGAAATTGAACATTTGTTGTCAAGAGTTCATTATGAAGGAAAAATGGTTAATGAAGAATTTCCCCTTAAAGGAGACAGATTATACCACTGATCTACCAGCCTGGTAGATCAGTCTACCAGCCTACCCAGTGGACTGAAGTAAACGTTGCTCATCTATCCAGCACAGATCTAGGTGGACACGCCCGCTAGTGATGTCATATGGGGCAGATTTTCAAAACGGCTTCTAAGGCTAATCACACTCACACATTGTGGTATAATATGTCTCCTTCAATGCCATACTGTGTCTTGGCAGTCAGATTCTTGGAAACTAATGAGCCGGTTGATTGCCTGATGAATTTGAGGTGCTGTTCAATGTTGTGTGTCTTAATTGAGTGGCAATGACAGATTTTCATGTTGAGCTTGTTCATATTGCTCTATTCGGGATTCGAACACTCAACCTAAGGATCAGCAGTACAAGGCATTATCCCATTGAGCCACTGACTTTCCTGTACTGCATGAAGCCTCATTCATATTTTGATAATGTCTATTGATAAGCACGCATCAAGACAACTCTAAGCACACATTTCACAAGCGAATTAAGGGCTTTCTTATGGTAGTTATACAATAACAAAATGGTCATATAGGCAAAATGGGTTTAGACTTTGGACTAGGGCCCGACCGATATTGATTTTTGAGTGCCGATGCCGATGCCGATTATTTTCAGAGAAAAATTACGATTACGATTTTATCGGCCGATTAAAAACAAAACAAAAAAAAGCATATAAAACGTAGTTTTTGATACCTTAAATATACTTTAAACACTTTTGACGAATATGTGAATTGAATGCAGAACCTTTGAGTGTTTTAGGATACATTTACAGTAAAAAATGAGTGTAATGTAAAATGTAAAATAAATAACTAACTCCCAATGTGCTGCGCTTGTGAGCAGTGACTAACACGTGCGTGCTGAGCAGTATGGTCTCACCGTTAGTGTCTACAGTATAACAAATTAACATGGCCTGGGACCTAAAGAAAAACAGGCACAACATGCTCAAACAACGCGTCTTGTGTACATTGGTGAGGTGAGCGCGCAGCTGCCTGAGCGAGCGTGCTTTCATGTTGTACGGTAAAATTCAATCTCCTCTTTTTTTACTCCAGCTAAAGTTGTTAGTTAGCAAGGCGAGTAGGAGCGCAATCTGCAGAATACTAAGCGCAATAACATAAAAATAAATAAATCGGTTGTAATCGCGTCCTTTTGGCAGATGTTGATTATTTTCAAAAAGGCTATAATCGGCCGATTAAATCGGCAGGCCGATGAATCGGTCGGGCCCTACTTTGGACGTTTGGCTTTTCTATGAAATTGTGGGAAAAGTGTAAATTTTAGTGCATCTCATTCTAGAGATTAATATTATGAAAGAATTTTGAGTCCAGGTCAATCTGGTGAAGAGAAATAAGCCTAATTCATGATTTTTTACAATAGCGCCACCTTCGGATGCAGTACCACAAATTTGGGTTTATGGGTAGTGTGGGTTATTGGTAGCCTGGCACCGCCCACCTACCTACTTCCGCTCAATTTTAATTTCACTTCAGTACTAGGTCTGCATCTGCTTCATATGCATGGGTTCCTTGGAAGCCAGATTTTTGGCGGTCCAATCAGCGAACAGAGGGAGTGACAGTTTCAGTTGTAGTCAGAGGAAGACCTGGAAGACAATGGAGAAGGATACTAGAGAAGCTATTCGGTCTGTTGTGGGATCGCTGCCGAATATCGATCAATTAAAGCCGGAGCAAGAACAAGCTTTGCTGAGTTTTGTTGGTGGCCATGATGTTGTGGCGCTTCTCCCCACCGGGTTCGGGAATAGTTTGATTTTCCAGCTGGCTCCGTTAGTGGTGAAGGAGCTGGTCCCGTCGCATGACATACATCACGACCAAACGCTCTGCAATTGGTTATGGCAGATCCAGAGTGGCACTGGGCAGATCCAATCATTTTAAAACTTCAACAGACACCCGCCTCCAAGTGAGTGAACGCTTGTCAATTGGGCAGTTCCAGACCTTCTGTACAAATGAAATGAAGTACGATGGTCTGGTAGGACCAGGCTAGGTTATTGGTAACCATCCCTGAAAAATTCGAGAGTTTTCGACTCATGGTATAGGCTGCAGTATGACTTTTACAGAATTTGAGAAAAAAATAAAAGTTACAGAAACAATAGGGGACCAAGCAGCGACCCCTAATAAGAAAGAATTCAGATTAAAAAAAAATACTCCTCCACTATATGCAGAGAAGCTGCGAGAGACAAATGATCACAATATAATGTGGTCTGAATGTTATGTTAACAACTTCTCACACTTTTGAAAATGTATGTGATTTGACATTGTCGTTAATACAGGAAGGAATGAATTAGAATATGAGCACATGAATCAAGCTAAAATATCGACAAAACTGTTCATCACTTCACTTAGGCAGCATAGACAGAAATGTGTTCAACGCTAATATACCTCTTTACCATGCAGACTGTATACCGGATGCATGTTGTTTGTATATTTTGAGTTAAAAGCACATACTTTGGAATGAACTTAGCTGAAGAGAATTTGGATTACAGCACAGAGTGCAGCTTAGATATTAAATCATTTGATTCAGAAACATGAAACTTTTTCTCAAAAGCAACAATATTATGAATGAGATCAGGAGACGGACACTGGAAGCTCTTTGCTTTAATCCTTGGTTTCATATCTTTAAACAGTGATCCATCACAGCCTCTTGCAACACTCAAAAATCAAATTACAATGAGAGCAAACAAAAGTCTGAAAACAAAGTCATTAAGTTAGGACTGAGGCGAAGGGTTGGACTTAAAGGGGAAGGATAATCCTATTGGTGGTTAAAATATCACACAAACGACCCTTGTACATTCAACCTGCAAACAAGGATAAAGTATTCCCCAACCGTTCATACAAATTAACCATTACACCAAATCCTACGCAGAATTAATCCTATAAAAATGTACCTGTGTAAAACAGGCAAAGCCATTCTATGGGTTCCTGCATTAACTGGTGGGCGGTCTGATCAACATTTAATGTACAAGATTAGTAAAAGTAAAGTGACTGAATCAAGAAACAAGAAACCCAAACCAGCAGTCTGTGACTGGTGGAGAGGTCTAGTCGATAGGTGTTTCTCCTAAAGATCTTCTCCAGCCAAGCAAGGCAAGCCAATCACCGGTCAGCACTGCCCATTGGTTTTCCATGGTTCCCGTCTGTGTTGGATATGATGCCACCTGCCAGGGACTTGAAATCCCAGGTAAAAAGGGAAGACTGAATACCATACACACCACTGTGCAGAGCGTATAAAAACCTGTCTCCCAATATTTGCAGGAGCCCTAATACTTGATTCTGTGGGACCCTAATTATCGGGCATGCCCACATGCGCAAGCAAACACATACGCACGCACGCACATGCACACAAACACACACAGCTACAACAGTTCTGGGTAGCATTAAATTCATATTTGCGTAGCATCAGAGAGTGGTGTCTCTGTGGACCACTGTCCCTCATGAACAACCCTCACCTCCCAACTAGCTAAAACTGAGGTGTACCCCCACTGTCAGCCCCCACCCCAGTAAGTTCACGGGTGAAGAATGAATGCTTGTGGTGGATAAGTGGATCTCAGGCTGCGCTGTCGGCCGGCAACCTGCAGGACGCTGGTTCTTGTACTTTGTTCTTTTGAATGATTGTAGTGAACCAAATCGATTAAGATTATAAGAGAGTACTCAACATTTGAAAGTCAACCTCAAAGTTGTTGAATTCTTCTAGTTCTAAAACTACTGCTGATCCCAGCGCCCCCTGAACACCAACTCTGTCCTGAACTGGCTGGAGAAGAGACATCATCGCTGTGTGTGTGTGTATGTGTGTGTGTGTGTGTGTGTGTGTGTATGTTTTATCGCGTGTGTGTGTGACATCTGCACAGAAGCTTGTTGTGGTTTCACTGCTTGATTCAAACACCCAGGCTGGCCTCCCAGTAGTGGCCGTTTGGGTCTGGTATTGCTGCAGGCCTCAGAGGCAGCATGCTGCTGGCCAACAGGAGGACTAGCAAGAGGCAGGGACGGAGCAGGACCCCACTAAGGAAGCACACTATAGGAACAGGATAATGGCCGCTAATGCAAAAGGTGAAAGTTGACAGAGAGGTATTCCTCAAAATGGGGAAGAGTTTATTCAACACATTAGGCTTTCACAGTTGTGGAAAACAGCAGACCTCAGCAGGCGGAAGACCAGGATTATTCCTTTGTTTGATTTGACGTTCTTTTGTATTCTGATCATTGCATATCAGCATATATGAGGCCCCCCGAATTAACAAAGTGTATAGTGGCCTGCTAAAACTGAACTGTTTTTCACAAATTTCTTAGTTTGTCGTAAGTAGCACCTATGCTCTTATGTCTGTGCATGATAATATAACTTTATTTTCTTAAAGGAGCACTAAGCGATGATTGTTATCTGTATCTTATCTCTGTTTAGGCCTGCTAGCTGTCGTGTAGCGCCCAACAGCGGCTGCTTTAGACGGAGGTGAGCAATAAGATGGAGAGATTTCCAACCTTTCCTTATTAACTTTGAATTAAAAGATGGTTACTAGCATCAGTACGCCTTATCATCTCCACCAACGTTGACCATTTTGATAAAAGTCCCTCAAGTGTGCATTATTAGAACCTTTCCATCCTTGGATTGGTTTTGAACTTAAAATAGGAAAAGTGTTTCTGTTTTTCTGTAGACCCCTCTGGCCCCTCGGGGCCTCCGGGCGTCGGGGGGTCGGGGCCTTGGGGGGTCGGGGCCTTGGGGGGTCAGGGCGTCATGGCCTTGAGGAGTCTGGGTCTTGGGGAGTTTGGGCCTCAGAGCGTCGTGGCCTCGGGGGGGTCAGGGCCTAGGGGCCTCGAAGGGTCGTGGCCTCTGGGGGTCGTGGCCTCGGGGGGGTGTCAGGGTCTCGGGGCCTAGGGGCCTCGGGGGGGTGTCAGGGTCTCGGGGCCTAGGGGCCTCGGGGGGGTGTCAGGGTCTCGGGCCTCGGGGGGGTGTCAGGGTCTCGGGGCCTAGGGGCCTCGGGGGGGTGTCAGGGTCTCGGGGCCTAGGGGCCTCGGGGGGGTGTCAGGGTCTCGGGCCTAGGGGCCTCGGGGGGGTGTCAGGGTCTCGGGCCTAGGGGCCTCGGGGGGGTGTCAGGGTCTCGGGGCCTAGGGGCCTCGGGGGGGTGTCAGGGTCTCGGGCCTAGGGGCCTCGGGGGGGTGTCAGGGTCTCGGGCCTAGGGGCCTCGGGGGGGTGTCAGGGTCTCGGGCCTAGGGGCCTCGGGGGGGTGTCAGGGTCTCGGGGCCTAGGGGCCTCGGGGGGGTGTCAGGGTCTCGGGCCTAGGGGCCTCGGGGGGGTGTCAGGGTCTCGGGCCTAGGGGCCTCGGGGGGGTGTCAGGGTCTCGGGCCTCGGGGGGGTGTCAGGGTCTCGGGGCCTAGGGGCCTCGGGGGGGTGTCAGGGTCTCGGGCCTAGGGGCCTCGGGGGGGTGTCAGGGTCTCGGGCCTAGGGGCCTCGGGGGGGTGTCAGGGTCTCGGGGCCTAGGGGCCTCGGGGGGGTGTCAGGGTCTCGGGCCTAGGGGCCTCGGGGGGGTGTCAGGGTCTCGGGGCCTAGGGGCCTCGGGGGGGTGTCAGGGTCTCGGGCCTAGGGGCCTCGGGGGGGTGTCAGGGTCTCGGGCCTAGGGGCCTCGGGGGGGTGTCAGGGTCTCGGGGCCTAGGGGCCTCGGGGGGGTGTCAGGGTCTCGGGGCCTAGGGGCCTCGGGGGGTGTCAGGGTCTCGGGCCTAGGGGCCTTGGGTCTCGAAGAAGCGGAGGAGGTGAAGAGGAGAAGAAGTCATGTTTGGCCGGATCAAGGAGCAGCAGCCGGCCGCCCCCACCTCAACGGAACCGCTGCAGGGCGTAGCGCGGGCCCTTGGAGTCCCGGACCTCGATCTGGAGCCGGAGGGACAGAGCACATCTCAGAGAACAGACGGCACTGGGGAGAAGGGCAGTTTACAAAAAAGTGTGAATGGATTGAAGTAGGCTACGGTCACTCAGCCCTCTGAGACGGTGGCTGTGATTAAGGGTTACAACTTCATTGAATTAAATGACTGTTGGTGGGGAGGTGACCATATAGGAGCGGGGTACTGAATTGTTGCACGGCCATTGTTCACATCCTGTTCATGGGGGACGGGACAGGAGGCCTCAGGTTGGGGCTGTGTGTGAATATGAATGGGATTTTAGTATCGCATGCTGATAACATGTTTCATTGAGACATGAAGCGACGGTACATTTCTACACCAATGCCATGGCCCATGCTGCGATCCTCAACTTGTTTCAGTGGTAGACTCCGGCTAATTACGACGTTTCTTGCTGAGACTTAATTCTTCGATTAGGAATGAATTACAATGAATTAATTTGGTTGTTCTTTCCTCAACATGTTGAAGTCGTTTGTTGATCAAGTGTGTGGATTAAACGCGTGAATAAAAAAAGAAGGCCACTGCTGCTTGGGGTTCATCAGTTGCATCTCTGCAAGCCTCTTTATCTGTGCAGAAATCGTCGTATGTCCAGACCACGCACTATAAAATAGGACCTGGAATGCATATGGGTCCTATGTGTGTCTGAAAGAGACTCCTTGAAGGGAGAACGAGTGCTTGGTCACCCGGGTTGAATGTGTGTGTGTGTGTGTGTGTGTGTGTGTGTGTGTGTGTGTGTGTGTGTGTGTGTGTGTGTGTGTGTGTGTGTGTGTGTGTGTGTGTGTTTGTGTGTTTGTGAGTGTGAGTGTGTGTGTAAATGGCAGGATAATAATAGTCTTTCGGTTTTTGTGTCTGCGTGAGTGTGCGTCCATTCGTGCCTGCGCTATGTGTGTGTAAGTGTAAATGGCAGGATAATAACTATATAATAATTATTAGACTTCTTGGTGACTCATTGTCTAAGCATGGCAGTTTAATAAAAGGGGATAGGCCTAAGGGGTTGAGCGGGGAGACTGAGCAGCAGCTCCCGCTGCTCTGGCACGGAAATCTATTCAAAGTGTCGAGCCGTGCTGCGTTCCTACCCCAATGCCCAGGTCCATGACTACGGCCGTACCCTGTTCTTCATTTACAGTCATAGAGAGAACCCCCCCATGCCCGGTACATGGCTCTATGGCTGGGCTCCCCGGTCTTTATTTACTCTCATATTTGGTGACCAAACATCCCCAGGGGATGCGAGGCGGACCACAGGCACGGCGTTGGACCGGTGCTGCTCATCACAGGGAGGAGAAGAGCAGTCTCAGAGCGAGCTGAGAGAAGGCTCAACGGGAGGAAGCGGTGAAGGGTTGGTCCTCCTTCCCTGTGAGCTCTTAACCTCGATGTCTGAATTTTACTGTTGAGGACAGACGTTGGAACCAAACTTAAAACTACCGGAAAAAACTACAGGTCTGATTATGTTTTGTGTGCACCTTGCCCGGTCCAATTCAGTATACGGTTTTAGTGTGTTACAGTGGTTGGACTCCCCTGGCAGTTAACTGGCCAGCCCCCCATCACCGTAGACAACATTGAATTTGTATTGTATACACTTAATGATTTGAAATGTTCCCTGGAAGCAGGGATCCCCAACTCTGCCTTCTTAAGATTTCTTCCTTTCTAATTGCTGGAGTTACTTCTTGCCGTCAGGGGGGAGTCATACATCTATGGCCTGTGAAGCCCTTTGAGACTAACTGTGATTTAGGGCTATGCAAATAACATTGAATTTAACTGAAATTAATTTAATTTAATTACAGATGACTTCTTGAAAGTCAAGGACAAACGATTAAAACTGTATCGCTCAATAATGATAATATTACGTGGTCTTCAGTTACACCTGTCTCGACTTGACATGAATGCATCACTCTTACAAACTAATGGGAGGCAGATGGGGAACAGGACTCAGAGGAAGCCAAATCAAAGGCTAAAACACTAGGCTGCCCCCACATGGCCTGCTGGTTTCATCTGTTGAAATACATTTTGAAGGACTAGCAAAAATTACAACAACAATGGGAATATTGGGGTTTGTTGGAGTTTCCTACAAAGTGCTCGGACCAGTTCTTAAATGAAACCATCCAAATTGATGGTAGGAACCATCATTTTTTAATCAAGTACCGGTCTATTCATATTTTATTATTAGGTCATTTCATTAAAATTACAAGATATTTGTACTTCAATCCTACATTTTGAGAAAATCTTTCTGTAAATCTTTGTTGGTTAGTTTTGTGAACCAATGTTAGTACAAGCCCATGCGCCTCATTTCCATAGAGTTATACATGGAAAAACCTAGAGTCAAGTCTTACAGCCCAATGCACAGGATTAGGGTTAGGGGTTGGGTTAACCAGGGGCGCTGGAACTTATGAGGCCGCGAATCCAATGACCAACCCACTTTTCGTGAAAAAAGTAAATATATATATATTATTTTTGTATTGATGAAATATTTAGTTTCTTAGAAATGTTTTGGCCTAATATTTTAACTGGCCTGCTGGAGGTGGTATATTGGGGCTAGTACAGCGAGTGCACTATAGGGAACGGAAGATGCGCGGACGGGAAGACTTTTGTTTGTGACGGGCCACAGACTAGCAGAATCCTGCAGAGAACATAGGACTACAAAAGTGGAAAAAAATAATAAATTCAAATTTTTGACACTAGTCAAATCACACGTGGAAAGGGTAAACTTTCCGAACTGATAACGGCTGCTGTGGGCGAGCTGTCATCATGCATCAACAAAAAAAGAGCATCTGGCTTTAGCCCAGCCTTCTAAGCAAAGTACTTCGTTTTGTAGGCTACGAAAGCTTAAATTATTTGGGTAAAGCTCAAGTGAGGGAGGCTGGGTCCTTTGTGCTTCAATCATTTCACCATGTAGCCTATCTGCTCCGCGGAGAACGTACCCTAAAATAGGCTACCGACTCGTTAAGTTAATTGAGCCAGGTAGAGATGGGAGATGTTGGTTTAATGCATGTTACGCCCAAAACACAGCTATGACTGACAATTGATTGTAAAGCTATTTCTTATGGCAACATTAATTTCATCTAGGTCAGACTAGGTGGCGGCAGGCATGTTGCATTGCAATTTGGGGATGAATAGGACTAGAGGTAATTCAATTAGAAAACGTGTTGGAGAATCCGACCCACCGCAGCTTCAGCTGTCAGCTCAGATAGGAGACCCCAAAACGCATGAAGTGGATATAGTCTACCCTTTATCCTACGTTACATTTTGAGGAGCAGCTTGCCTAATCGTCTGATGTCTCTAGGTTTTAGTAGCCTACGGACTGAGACAGTCACAAGCATCAAGAACAGAATAGGATGATCTCTTTCACTTAATTCCAGTCCAACTAACAAAATAACAGGAATTATATATTTGTGTCGGTATATTACGCCCGAGACACCAAACATTTTTTCGTCCTATTGCAAGTGGGTTTTCCCCGATGATTACGAAGGCTAGTCAAAACCTCTGTTCTAGAATCATTCATCGGTAAAAATATTCTCGCAGCTGGAACCACCACGGCACTTAGGTCAGGGAATTCCCTCTCGTCATCAAAGTATCACACTGATCATCTCAGACTGTCAATGCCAAAAATCTCACCACCTGCATGTTTGTCACCGCCCCTCGTAGTTTTTTATTTTCAATACCAAGCCTGCAGCTTTAGCTAGTCAAAAATGTAGGCTATTAATTAGGCCCGGGTAACGGACCCGGGAAACGGACTGATTGAGATATCATAGGCTGAGGAGGTGTCACGCGCTGTTCGACACATGCACGCGCATTTGGCCCCCCCACCACTGAATTCATTCCAGCGCCACTGGGGTTAACCCTAGCACAAACACACAAGTTAACCCTAGGGTTAATCCTAACCCTAACAAACATTTCAGAGAGCTGCCTTGTTTCTATCAGACTCTTGCACTCATCTCATCCAGAGAAACAGTCTCAGCTTTCTCTTCACGTAGTCTTGCTCTGTTTGTGCAAGACAAATGCAACAACGTATATTCATTTGGGCAACAACACACATTAGTTTGTATTATTTGATTTGTATTCTTTCCTTATCTTTTACCCCATCAGCTAGGCAATTGGCTAGATGTTCGTCTTTCACTCTTACACTGGGCACAATTGCAAGCACACACACACACGCACACACACATACACACACATACACACAGACACACACATGCTCCTGCAAAATAAAGCAAAAGCTCTTAAACATAAGTAAACACATACACTGCTGCAAACAAAAAGAGTATATGCACGCCTACACACACGCACGCATTAATGCATGCACACACACACAAACACACACACACACACACACACACACACACACACACACACACACACACACACACACACACACACACACACACACACACACACACACACACACACACACACACACAGGAGAGGCCCAGGGGCCTGCTTTGTGTCCTCAGTGGAACTAATTCTTCAGAACGACGGCTTCTCTCCGTTCTGGGTGGACCTTTCTTTATAGAAGTGCAGCGCTGCAGAATTTTCATTTAACATGCTTCAACCTCTGCTCCCCCCCCCCAGACGAAAACCCTCTAAAATATACCTTGCCCATGTACCGTTGAACTGGGAGTAAATTTAAAAGAGAGAAACCCTTTGAGATGTCAGTGCTACGTCTCATTTCAGCAGGGCGGAGATGGACAGGTAAGAAACGGGTTCCCTGCTTCATGACCCCCAGTGTGGTCAGTGTGGCTGAACTGATCCTTATGTATCACTCTCCATCCGCACACTAGTACATGTTTCACTCCTCATCAGCACACTAGTATACTTATCACTCTAGATTAACAACATAGTATATTTATTCCTCTAAGCTTCGTTGTACTGTTTGAGGTTCTCTTTCCAGACCAAGCTCCTAGCTAGTGTTCCCCTGGGCTCCTTCCTAGGGCTCTTGTTATTCTAAAGTTTACTTCCTGAGATTAATTTGACATTTTTCCATGTCCAGCTGATGGGGTCAGGGTTAGTCATAACTTGGCTGATGTAAAAGGGGCTTAAATGACCTAAACTACATGTAATAGAGCATACAGGTAATTGAACACTTGAATTGATACAGCATTCATAATGGACATACATAGAAATAATTTAAAAGTGATAGCAAGAATGCATGACGAATAGTGTTAATCAATAATTATGATTCTGAAGAGTATGTTAGTAATAACGTAGGTCAGCGATAAAACATTCATAGACTTGATTATAACACACACACACACACACACACACACACACACACACACACACACACACACACACACACACACACACACACACACACACACACACACACACACACACACACACACACACAAAGCTTAACTAGGAGACCATGCAACATAGAACCCGACAACAATGAAAACTCACCCTCGACACTGCAAAATCTGTGGAGACAGAATGAGATTGGTCTCAGTCATCAGACTATGTTTCCCCTGTTCAATCATTGCAAATGGATAGACAGACAGAAATACATACATAGATACAGATATAGAGAGACAGACAGACAGGCAGACAGACACACAGAAAGAAAGATACATACATAGATACAGATACAGACTCTAGAGAGATAGAGACGGACAGAAAGAGATACAGACAGAAAGATACCTACATAGATACAGAGATAGAGAGACAGGCAGATGGACAGACAGACAGACAGAAATACATGCATAGATAGAGAGACAGACAGACATAAAGATACATACATAGATACAGAGATAGAGACATACAGACAGTCAGATCCATACATCGATACAAAGATAGACAGACTGACAGAGAAGCAGACAGACAGAAAGATACATATACAGAGGAAGAGAGACAGATATAAATATATCTAAATAGACAGACAGACAGCCAGCAAGATACATCCATAGATACAGAGATAAGGAGCTAGACAGAAAGCCAAACAGTCCCATCACCTCTGCTGGCCATCCTGAGTTCCTCCAGAAGGAGCCTGTCCTGCCGGTTCCCCAACACGAAGGCCAGGAAGGAGAGGATGAGGCCGTCCAGGATGCCGATGATGGCCAGGATGTAGGACCAGCGCACCGAGCAGTTCCCCAGCGCATACTTCCCAGAGTCCTCGCCACACATGTCCCGGATCACCTCCGCATCCCAGCCGTCCGGGAAGATGATGCAGCCAAACACCAGACACAGGGCTGTGGACCGGGGTAGGTACGTTAGAGATGATGACAGCACCAGGCTGTGGACAAGGTGGAGGTAGCTTAGAGATGATGGCAGCACCAGGCTGTGGACCGGGGTAGGTACGTTAGAGATGAGGACAGCACCAGGCTGTGGACCAGGGTGGAGGTACGTAAGAGATTATGAGAACCATGGTGACACTTGCACTGTGTTCCTTCACCCACAAGCAGTGTCTAGTGGTTGATTGTAATTTCCCATATGGGGGGACAAGAATAAATCCATTTAGGCCTCTTTAGACTGTTATGATTGAAGCGTCAGATGGGACTGTATAGAATCCAGCCTGGTGAGGTCTGGTCTGGCTCATTAGCCAGTCTAGACACGATCGGTTGATAAAAGTGTAACTGAGGCATGGCGAGAAAGAATTCCCTGGATGGATTGACTATAGGTGTTTCATTCTTTTAGCTTTCTGGTTTGGGTATTTTATAATAAGTTGATAGGTGAGTAGGAAAGTGACACAGTGCAGGTTTAAACGGGGAGTGAACCCCCATTTTAGCACTGGTGACCGTCCTAAAGGTTTCTGAAAAAGCGGACTGTCATAGCACATAGGAAGTGCAAGCGGCTATCAAATCCCACGTCACACTCTAATGAGTGAGGTGTGCAGTCAATAGGGAATGACCAATCTTTACATCTCCATCGTGGATTCGTGGATTTGAGTCAAAACCGAAGTGGTCACTCACTTTGAGACCCAAACCCTTTGAATCATGTCAACAAATTTTGCCATCTTGTCAGCATAATGTGTGTAAAGGAGAAAGAGATAATGGAGGAGGAGAGTATGGGATGGAAGGAGAGGAGGAGGAGGAGAGGAGAGAAGGGGAGGAGGAGAGGAGGAAAGGAAGGGAAGGGAAAGGAGGGGACGAGAGGAGGGGACGAGAGAACGGGAGGAGAGGAGAAGAAGAGGAGGGGAGGAGAGGAGGGGTGGAGGAGGAAGGGAGGGGAGGAGAGGAGGGGAGGGTAGGAGAGGAGGGGAAGGGAAGGGAGGGGAGGAGAGGAGGGGTGGAGGAGGAAGGGAGGGGACTGGAGGAGGGGAGGAGGAGGGGAAGGGAGGGCAGGAGAGGTGGGAAGGGGAGGAGTGCGTGGAATGCAATTTGTGTCTTAAACCTGTCCTGCCTCTCACTGTGCTGACTCACCGATTTCTCTCCCTAAGAGATTTCGGTGAGCGACTAAGCAATCTATCACTGAATGTGTGTCTTCCTTTAGGCGTCGCAGTAAAACAGCATCAACATTTTCCTTTGCCTTTGTTTACAGTTGGCGAGTTCATCCTGAACTTGCCAATACAACCCCCCCCCCCCCCACAGACACACACACACACACACACCAACCATACATACGCACACACACACACACACACACACACACACACACACACACACACACACACATACACAAACACACACACACACACACACACACACACACACACACACCACATATACACACACACACACACACACACAAAGAAACACACACAAACACCCCCCCACAGACACACACACACACACACCAACCATACATACGCACACACACACACACACACACACATACACAAACACACACACACACACACACACACACACACACACACACACACACACACACACACACACACACACACACACACACACACACACACACACACCACATATACACACACACACACACACACACACACACACACACACACACACACACACACACACACACACACACACACACACACACACACACACACACACACACACACACACTACATATACACATACACCCCTCAGGCAAGCCAACTCTGTGTTTCCTGCTGGTTGGTTTGAAGCTGATTTGGACCGAGGTGAAAGAGCTATAATTTAATAACGTGGGGTGATTTGAATGATTATGGTTTCTCTGAAACTACTAAATATATATATTTTTTAACATTTTAAACTACATGCGAAAACAAACACTACTTTCTTAAATTACATCATAACTCCACGGCCTTATAAGGGCACATCGAATGTTGTGTTGGCCCAGCCGCTGAGCAGTGCCCCACAGGGCCACATGGTAGGCAAAGGCAGGCAAAGGCAGCCAAGGGGTGTGGTGTTGGATGGGAGGTACTACTCTAAAAGCTTTGTCATAGAGACCCCGCCCCACTCAGGTGTCTCAGCTTACCACTCAGGTGTGCTGAGTTAGCCCTGCAATCAGGAGGCCTTTTAACTCCACCAGAACAAGCTGAAGACAGACTGGCTGGAGGAGCGTGTGGAGACCAGACACACTCTAGGCCAGTCTCGTGGTAAGAGGCCTGTGGCCAACCCTCTTGACCCAACTGAGGCCTTGAACCCAAATTAAATTACGTCCAAGTGGACCGAAGGATTGTTACTTTGATTTGTGTAAATTGTGTCATGCTAATACAAGAGAGAAGGTCTGCAGCTGGAGAGGAACCCCTAAAACTCCAAAGAGGAACCAAGAGCCCAGCCAGGGTGAAGGGGTCAGTGGCAGGGACCACAGACCCCACTAAGCTTGGCCTGTCTCTCTCTCTCTCTCTCTCTGCCCCCCATAGCAGGAAGAGCCAGACAGAGCACCCTGACATCAACCGCCGACCTGGTGAAGATTTGAGTTGCCATTTCCCCCCTCCCTTTTCCCAGCACCTTTATAAATAAATGTCATAAGTTTGATTTCACCTTTTTTGCCCACTTATGGTGGATGATGCGGGCAGTCTGAGTCCCCGCTATCAGAGGGTAAACCGATCGGGATAGAGCACGTCCGAACGAAGAGGAGAATGATTGTAGCTGAGCTGAGTTGTGCAGAGTAAGCGGAAGACAAGAGCGACGACCACGAGATGTGCTGGCCAAACTGATGCTGGATGATGACATAGAGACGTATATTGCCTTGTTTGAAAGGACTGCAGCAAGGGAGAACTGGCCAAGAGCAGCATGTGCAAACAACCTATTGCCCTTCTTGACTGGGGAAGCTCAGAAAGACTACGGTAGGGTCACAACGCCAAGGAGTATGTCGCCCAGCAGGGGGCTCCAAGGGACACATTAATAGCCCTACTGGAGAACCACAGGGTGATGGGTAGCATGATGCGGTCAGAAAGTGTCACGCATACTAACTTTAAGGCCAACAGAGGGAGAGAGACCAGTAGCAATGCTGTGAGCACGCCAACAGCCCGGACACCGACTGGCTGGACCGGACAGACGGAGAGGCAAGTACCAATGCCTCCTCCTCGCCCACGTTGCTTTTCCAGTGGCCAGGAGGGACACCTAGACAGAGAGTGTCCGAACCGGGATGAACCGATGCCTACGGCCGCATCTACGGGTGGTAAGGGCTTCTTCAGCCAGTCCCTATCTACCTGTTGGGCCCACCAGGGGGCCCCAGCCCCAAAATGTCCTGTGAAGATAGGTGGGAGAGACACAGAAGCACTCATTGATTCTGGAAGCATGGTCTCTCTCGTCAGGCCGCAATTCGCTGGTGCCACCTGGGGAGAAGAGATCTCCGTCTCCTGCATCCATGGAGACACCCGGAAGTATCCAACCTCGGAGGTCCAGGTTATCACCCTCCAGTGCTGGTGCTTTTCGGCCGAGACAGCCTGCCCTTCTCCCACTATTGGCCGGGGAATTGAGGAACCCAAAACGGTGAATCCGAAGACGCCCGGTCGAGGCGAAGGCCTCCGACACCCAGCAGACTTGCGCAGCCGTGTCACCCTATGTTAGCCCTGTTGAAACCAGCGATGACGATGAGGATAGGCCCCTCCATAGGCAAAGTACAGCAACAGATCCTGGACGTGCAGCTGAGGAGAAGGAGGTAAGAGTGTAAGATACAGTCAGATGAGGTATTCTCAGAGTTTCCCCAAGTCGAGGCGGATGAAACTCTTAGGCCTGGACGATTCGGCTCAGCCCAGCTGCAGGATCCCAACCTGAGCCAAGCCTGGAGGGATTTCCAAGTGATCGAGGACCAAAACCAGGATGGGTTGAGTCAAGTGTCTTTTCCCCATTTCATGGTTAAGAATAAGCTGCTGTACCGAGTATCACAAAAAGACTCTGTGAACTCAGAAATCTGTGAACTGTTGCCTGTCCCCAGAGAATATGTCTCAAAAGTGTTGTACCTAGCACACTCCCACTTACTAGGGGTGCATTGAGGGAGAGAGAAGATTGATGACCGTGTTCTCAGCCGCTTCTACTGGTCGGGGGTCAAGAGAGCCGTGGAGAGCCGTGGAGCCAGTGTCAACAAGAATACTGTCGACACTGTGGCGAGTGTCAAATCAACTTTCCTAAGGTAGCGTACAGAAATCCCCTAATACCCCTTCTCATCATTGAAACCTCCTTTAGAAGGATTGGCATGGACATTGTCGGACCCCTCCCGAAGTCTAGCAGGGGCCACCGCTATATCCTAGTCATACTGGATTATGCTACCCGCTATCCAGAGGCAATTCCCCTACGCTCAGCAACAGGAAGGGCGGTCGCCCGGGAGATGTTCCTGCTCTTCAGTAGAGTGGGCTTGCCTGAGGTAAAGGACACCGGTGGCGCAGCACTGCAGCGACCCGGGCTTGTGCTTGTTACTTTTATGTGTTTCTAAGTGTTCGTACAATAGTGTTCCGTTTGTTTGGTTGTTTTTTCTTTAAAAACGTGTTTTGGTGCTTGTGGCTTTATGTGAAGCTCATCACAGCATGAATTGACAATCGACATACAAAGAACTCGGCAGTCCGAACCACAACTGTTTGTAGCCTGAGCCTCAACAATGGAAGCAAGTTTTTATATTGATGAGGTCAGAAACATAAGGCAGCCCCGAGCTAATAGATAGGCCTGCCGTGTGTCGCTCCACGCGCGTGTTAAAGACAATTCCCCTCCTTCTGCTTCATAGTTACCATACTGAAATACCTTAAACAAATAAAGTGAGTTAAAAGCGATCTGGTTTGAACTACCTTCTTCAAGAACACGACATGAGGCACCGAAATGTGCGTTCTTATTTGATCTCGTTACAACCGTTTACGTCGGAACCGGTTCCCTACCGGAACCGAGTTTCGGTGCTCAACCCTAGTGACATGTGGTGTAAACAGTTCATTGTGAAAGAAACCATATGCAGCCCCGATGTAGAACTGCTGGGTTTATCCATGAGACCTCACTACGTGCCTAGGGAGTTTGGCAACATCATCATAGCCACTGTTTATGTTTCACCCAGCGGCAATGAAGGCAGAGCTGCTGCGTACATAGCAGAGTGTGCACACAAACAGCTGCAGCGCACACCCGGAGCTCCTGGTTTCTTTTTGGGTGACTTTAACCATTGTAAACAGATTGTAAAATGTGACACAAGAAATAACGATTCTAGATAAATGTTATGGCAATATAAAGGGGGGATACTCCGTAAAACCAAAGCCCCCCCTTTCCAACTCAGATCACAATATACATCTAATATCCACATAAAAATCTCTTTTCAAATCAAGCAAACCTGAACATAAGACGGTTAATGTGTGGTCAGACGACGCAATTGAGACATTAAAGGGGTGTTTCATGTGCACAGATTGGTCCCTGTTCCATGCACTAGAACTGGATGAGGCTACTGTAACTATAACAGACTACATAGAGTTTTGTGTTGGCAATGTGGTGCCCAAGAAAAACGTTGTAGTCTACCCCAATAAAAAACCCTATGTAACAAAAGAAATAAAAGACGGTATAAATAGGAAAAAGCAGGCCTTTAGAAGTAATGACAGAGCAGGGCTGTAAGTTGTCCAAAAAGAACTCAAACAACGTCTCACTAATGCAAGAGAACAACATAGGCAAACAATGGAACATAACCTCCAAATGTCAAATAAAAAAAGACTTTGGGACACAATGAAATCAGTCACTAATATGAACCCTGCAAAGAAAGAAATAATCACCATGGACGAGCACCAAAAATCAAACGAGCTGAATGACTTTTACCTGAGATTCGACCGTGAAAACTTCTCTCAGGAGTGTGTCCCTGCCAGACACTGTTGACACCTGCTGCCTGGAAGTCGATCCCACCAGCATCCGCCATCTCTTTAGTAGAGTACGTACGGGCAAGGCCGCAGGCCCGGACGGCATGCCAGCTTTTTTGCTCAAAAGCTGTGCAGAGGAACTAACAACGACATGGTGTCCAATATTCCAACAGTCACTTAACATTCACACAGTTCCAGCTCTGTGGAAAGAGTCAATTATAACTCCAGTGCCTAAAAAGCCCTGTGCCACAGTAAACAATGATTTCCGTCCCGTAGCTCTCACTTCGATTGTTATGAAATGTTTTGAAAAATTTGTTGTGTCACTGCTCATGAAGGATGTCAAGCCAAAATTAGACAAGTACAGTTTGCGTATAGGCGGGAATGCAGTACTGATGATGCAATCCTTTGCAGCTTGCACTTTATTTCCAAGCACCTTGAGAACACAAAAGCTTATGCTTGAATTGTATTTGTTGGTTTTACTCTTTTTTTAACAAATAGAACACAGCAAGTGAAGGTCAACAGAACACTGTCAGACACCAAAACACTGCAACACAGGAGTCCCACAGGATTGCGTTGTATCACCAACACTGTTTACATTGTACACCAATGATTGTAGGACTGTGCACCCTAACAACTATATGGTGAAATTTGAGGACGATACAGTGCTCCTGAGCCTTCTACACAAGGATATGGACCCCTCTGTGTACCAGGATGAGATAGACCTATTTATTAAGTGGTGTGACACCAACAATCTTATACTAAATGTGAACAAAACACAGGTAATGGTTTTGGATCTGAGGCAAGTGACTGACCATGAGCCAGTGGTCATCAAAAATCAGGAAATCACCCACGTATCCTCATATAAGTATTTAGGGGTTCATATTGATAATCTACTCTGCTGGAAGACAACCTGTGTAATAGACTGCAACAGAGGCTATATTTTTTGCGAAGATTAAGTTGTACGGCGCAAGCAGCCACATCATGATGATTTTCTACCGTGCCATTGTAGAGAGCATCATTAGATATGGGATCACCTCATGGTTTGGCAACCTAACCGTTAAGCTAAAAAGCAAACTGGCCGGCATGCACAAAACAGCAATGAAAATCGTGGGGAGGAAAGAATATGAGCCTATACAGAGCATCTATGAGCAGGCAGTTAGGAAAAAAGCAAAGAAAATTATTTCCAACTCCCAACACCCACTCTTCCCTGAATATGAAACCCTGCCATCAGGGAGAAGACTCTGTGTGCCGCTATGCAAATCTAACCGCCTTAAATTATCATTTGTCCCAGCCTCCATTAAGCTGATGAACAATGTGCAATAGAATAATGTGCAATAAATAGGTTAGCACTTTAGCACATAGCACTTTAGAACTAAGCACTTTAGCACATAGCACTCTATCTATACGTTCTAGTGCAATAAAAACTAGCACTTTATCCCCATACTGTAGATTTCTATGCTATACAGCAAGGTGCAATTTAAGTCTATCAAGCTCCATGTTCTCGATGTTAAAGTTGTTTTTTCTGGTTGTGTTTGTGTCTGTGGTTATGTTTTTGTTCTGTTGTACTCTGTGTATGTTAAGAAAGCAATGATGCGCTTTGCCCAAGACAAATTTCCCCACGGGGACAATAAAGTTGAACCTTGACCTTGACCTTGATCCTCAGACAGATGGACTCGTAGAAAGGTTCAATCAGACCCTAAAGCACACAAGTACCCCTGACTGCAGCCCGCAGACGGAGCCCACATGGAGGGGGCGGATACTCAGTCCACATGGAGGGGGCCGGCACTCCGCCCACATGGAGGGGGCCGGCACTCCGCCCACATGGAGGGGGCGGGCACTCAGTCCACATGGAGGGGGCGGGCACTCAGTCCACATCGAGACGATTGAGCAGATTTCCGCTGCTCTTGTTAATGCAAGAGTAAACGGTAATACTATGTTAAGCTAGCGGGAGCCCATGCTGTTAATTAAATTATACAAACAGATGGTACGGGAGTATTGTGACTGGGTATCTTTCTTGCTGCGTACCATGGAACTATTATAAAGTTAAGCATAGCCTAAACGACTTGCAAATACATTTTCTCTTGTTTATTTTTTTTTCGCTTAGCTGTTCCACTCATGGACCTATTTAGGTTCTACTTAAGAGTTCACGTTACAACCGTTCGCCGTTGCTCCATGTTTAAATCACAGTGCCTTGTTCGTGACCAGTCTCAAATTCACTAACTGAAATAGTGCCCCCTAGTGATCTTTTTTTTTTTTTACTCAGTATTAATAGGCCTACTATTGCTGTTTTCGCTTGAATTTTTGTATTTCTCTACTGATTGCTTCGACAATGCAACATTAAAAGTTACTAACAGCGACTTTACACAGAAGCTCTGGCTCTGGGCCCCCCACCGCCCTTGGGCCCCTGGGCATGTGCCCGTGCGGTAATCCACCCTTGCCTGTAAACAATGCAACGTGTGCGAACTCCTGTACCCGTCTGTCTGTGAGAGTTACAGGCCCAGTAAGAGCCAAAATAAGATTTGGGGAAAGACTGGGAAGACTGGGACCCAAAGGTATGACCTTAACAGATGTAATGTGAGGAATAACGAAGTGACCACATCTAAGGGCAAAAAATGTACCTCAATAGACATAATGAAAAGCTACATGTGTGAAGCACATTATGTTGCACCAATCACAGGAGCACTAACAACAGTCTTTTTATTCAACAAAACAATTAAAAAATAACTACAAAAAATAGATTGTAAACTATTAACATAAAAGATAAATCAATAAAAAGTAGAACAAACAAAGTCTCAACGGGGGGGGGGGGGGGGACACACTGACGCCTTCCTCAGTGAGGTGGACGCCACTCTTGCTTCACGCTCTGTCGCCCGACATCGCCGTCACCGCCGCCATAGCTGCCAAGCGCCGCCATTATGCTGTATCATCAGACTACATTGGAGTCGTGTGGCGCAGGCGTCACGGGGAGGGGGGACGGGGAGGGGGAGAGGTGTTTGACTCAAAAGAGGAAAACACCTTCAGGTTTCTCCTGTCCATCATCTCTCCACACAAAACAGTTCATAGTCAGTATGTAATCTGAATGAGAATTGGAATGGTTTCCACGTTTCTTCCTCATCCCCGCCGTCATGGGATTTGCGCTGTGTTGATGCTGCCATCTGCTCCCAACCTTCCATCCCAATGACCTCTGGGATCGAAACGCTGTCCTTGAAAGACTGTAACTGGCACCATGCTGCTGCCTGAATTGTGTCCTTCAGGACAACATCATCTTCCTTGAAGAAGAAAGAAAAATTATTTGTCTGTAGGCCTACTTGACACCCTACTCTCCCAAAACCACAAAATGGTATGCAAACAAAGGCTACTACTACTGATGAGTTTTCAGTGATAAAAAACACTATTCAACTAGTCATCAGACTATTTCATCTGGCTATACATACAACCTCCAGCATTACACACATATTACATACCAGGTTCCCAGGTTCCAGTTCCTGGTCTTCAGTTTTGCCTGGAAATAAAACAGATTGTTGTCTATAATGTTGAGTAGGCTAATGCAATGGAATAATAAAAGTAGGCCCTAGTAGTGCAATAGATCAGCCATGGAGTAGGCTATAACTTGTATATTGATGGTGTCTCTAAAAGTCAAAGAAAACCAGTATAAACATAAAAGCAGTTTTCTACAAAAAAACATTGCAGCGTTTCGGTTTCCTATTTTTCGGCTGCTTTGTAGATGGCTTGTGCATATACACAATGTAATTAGAATAAAAATAATATTGATATTCGATTTCTGTGGACTCTTATGAACATTTCAAGACCCAACATGAAGTATCAACTCATTGCTAAGGATATACACAACGACGATAAAGTAAGAATGCACCAAGGGTGGGGGAGGGTGAGGGGGGCTATTTTGACCTAAGACACTAGGATATATTTGATCTATATTCATTAAACACATTTATTCCACCGAATGGTTGACATTGGTTGACATTCCTGAGATTCTAAGCTTTCAAACGGTGTATGACATGACTATATCACTCAACCTTATGATGCTGAAAATTGACCTAGCATGTTGGGGGGAACATGCTAGGTGTAACTTTCTCGCCGGCGGGATTTGACGATTAAGTAGTTAACAAGACATAATACACAATTGCATGAAGATTACTAAATATATGAAGCATTTTGACAGTCTCACTTACTTGCATGTTTTAGGCATCACTCGCTCGGGCGGGCACACTCTAATTCCAGGTAATTTCAGGTACATTTCAGCTAATTTCAGGTCAGAAACGGGATCAGAAATGCTGTTTGACCAGTCCTCAATGTGAACTGAGTGGCCGCCCCCTCCACGTGGACTGAGTGCCCGCCCCCTCCATGTGGGCGGAGTGCCAGCCCCCTCCATGTGGACTGAGTGCCCGCCCCCTCCATGTGGGCTCCGTCTGCGGGCTGCAGTCAGGGGCTTCTCAAAGCACATGCTGCGTAAAGTTGTAGATGGTAAGAATTGGGATCAGCTGCTACCTCGTGTTCTTTTCTCCATACGTGAAGTCTACAAGTTCCACAGGATTCACCATTCGAAGTGCTGTGTGGACGGAGGCCCCGGGGCATGCTGGATGTGGCCAAGGAAGCCTGGGAGCAGCAGCCATCCCCCCAGCGCAGTTTCGTGGAGCACGTGGAGCGGATGCACCACAGAATGACCCAGGTTTGGCCCTTGGTTCGTGAACACATGCAGCAAGCCCAGGCACAACAGGCACAGGTGTACAATCGAGGAGCCCAGGTGAGAGAGTTCGAACCAGGACAAAAAGTCATGGTCTTGGTCCCCACGAATGGCTGCAATTTTTAGACAAATGGCAAGGGCCTTATGAGTTAATGGAACAAGTGGGACCAGTGAATTACCGGATATGACAGGTTGGCCGAAGGAAAGTGCCTGGTCCAGTCCTATAGTGTTGGGAAGCCCGATGGTAGCATTAGGTTCTGCAATGACTATAGAAAACTTAACGAGATCTCTCTATTCGACACTTATCCTATGCCCCATGTGGATGAAGTGGTTGAAAGGTTAGTACCTGCCCAGTTCATCTCCACACTAGACTTAACCAAGGGGTGTTGGCAAGTGCCACTAACGCCACAAGCAAAGCCAAAGACGGCGTTCTCGACACCAGACGTGGCCTTCCAATACCGGGTCCTCCCATTTGGTCTTCATCGGGCCCCGGCAACTTTCCAGAGGCTCATGGACAGGGTGCTACGGCCACATCTGGACTATGCAGTAGCTTACCTCGATGACATCATTATCCATAGCACGTCATGGGATATCCACCTCCGGCACCTAGAAACTGTCATCCAGGCCTTGCGGGAAGCAGTGCTGACAGCCAACCCTGCGAAGTGTTCCCTGGCCCTGGAGGAGGCGAACTACCTTGGGTACACTGTGGGGCGAGGAAATGTGAAACCCCAAGAGAAGAAAGTGGATGCCATAGCAACCTGGCCCCAACCCCAGACGAAACGACTGTTGGGGACCTTCCTAGGGTTAATGGGATATTATCGACAGTTCATTCCGAACTTTGCCTCCATAGCTGCCCCCCTTCATGAGCTGACAAGCAAAAGTGCACCCAAACGGGTGAAGTGGACGGACAAGACCGAGCTGGCCTTCAATCATCTGATGATGGCCCTATGCAGCGAGACGGCGTTGCATACATCTGACTTCAGCAGGAGGTTTGTGCTACAGACAGAAGCATCAGAGGTAGGACTTGGGGCAGTCCTGTCCCAAATACATTACGGCATGGAATACCTGGTAACCTTTGTCAGCCGTAAACTACAGCCACATGAGAAAAACTATGCAACCATAGAAAAAGAATGCTTGGCAGTTAAATGGGCCATTGAAAAATTACGCTAGGGCGTGAGTTTGAAATAGTAACTGACCATGCTCCATTGAATGGCCCATAACAAGGATAAGAATGACAGAATAACCGTTGGTTTTTACACCTGCAGGACTTGAAGTTTACAGCGGAACACAGGGCAGGAAAGCTTCATGGGAACGCTGATGCCATGTCGAGAAGGGATGATTGCTGTTGGTCTGTCGCTCCCCACCGTGGATCAGAGCTGAGGCTGGGGTTATGTGATGGCTCAGCTGCTGAGCAGTCCCCACATGGCCACATGGTGGGCACAAAGGCAGGCAAAGGCAGACAATGGGTGTGGTGTTGGATGGGAGGTACTACTCTAAAAGCTGTATCATAGAGACCCCGCCCCACTCAGGTGTCTCAGCTTACCACTCAGGTGTGCTGAGTTAGCCCTGCAATCAGGGGGCCTTTTAAACCCACCAGAACAAGCTGAAGACAGGCTGGAGGAGCGTGTGGAGACCAGACACACTCTAGGCCAGCCGCGTGATAAGAGGCCTGTGGCCAACCCTCTTAACCCAACTGAACCCTTATAATGAAATTACCGGTTGACTGTTTATTTGATCTGTGTAAATTGTGTCGTGCTGATACGAGAGAAGGCCTGCAGCTGGAGAGGAACCCCCAAAACTCCCAAGAGGAACCAAGAGCCGAGCCAGGGCGAAGAGGTCAGGAACACAGACCCCACTAAGCTTGGCCTGTCGCTCTCTCTCTCTCTGACCCCCATAACAGGAAGAGCCAGACAGATCACCCTGACATCAACCGCCCACCCGGTGAAGATTTGAGTTGCCTTTTTCCCCCCTCCCTTTTCCCCGCACCTGTTTGATTTCACCGCAAACCCTGTAACTGCCTGTTTCTGTTCCGATTGGTTATCCCACTGTTGAGCATCACAGACCAGGCGCCCACAATGTGTTAAGCTAAGAAGACTTCAATAGTCATTGAGAAATTATACGTGTGTGTGTGTTGGTGTGTGCGTATGTGTAACTATGAGGGAGTGTGAGGAAGAGGAGACAGTAAAGAGGGAGTTAATATGAAAGGCTCATGAAGAAGCAAAGGGAGGAGAAGGGGAGAGGGGGGGGGGGGGTTGTGGCAGGGTTCGATGAATGGAGATGGGCTTCCCTGTTGGTCCGTGATTGGTAGAGAGGGTCCTGAGAACAACGTTAAGCATGATTGGCCTGGTTCAACAACTGCCTCAGCAAATCAATGTCACCACAGAGAGGACTGTAACATCCGACCACTGAGAGGGCTGTACCACAACACAGGACTGTACCAGACTGACCACAGAGAGGACTGTACCATCTGATCACAGAGAGGACTGTACCATCTGACCACAGAGGACTGTACCATCTGACCACAGAGAGGACTGTACCACCACAGTGAGGAATGTACCATCTGACTACAGAGAGGAATGTACCATCACATCGAGGACTGTACCATCTGACCACAGTGAGGACAGTAACATCTGATCATAGAGAGGACTGTACCACCACAGAGAGGACTATACCATCACAGAGGACTGTATCATACTGACCACACAGAGGATTGTACCATACTGAACAACACAACGACACAATTGCTTGCACTGGACTACATGCGTTGGTGTCATTCTTTCAAGTTTCATTAATCTTACTCCATATGTGACATGGTTCAAGTTTATAGCATTAGTTTTGGCTCTAATATATTTATATATATATATTTGAGCCAAAACTAATGTTATATATATATACACATAATGATGTTTTGATGTTCATACAGCATGCAATCAATACACACTGTCAATAATGTATGAGGGTGCTGCATTAGTACATGTTCAAGTTACACCCTAATAATGTTAGCTATCCGGGATGTCAGCTAAAAGTATTAGCTCCTGTTCGGGAAGTACCCCCCTCTCCTCTCTCCTCTCTCCTCTATTCTCCTACAGCGTGGCTCTGGTTCAGGCTTCAGACCAGCTAGCTTGGCCCAGCGCGGTCCTGGAGGTCGTGGCCCACAGCGGTCAGAGACAAGCAGAGAGAGACGGGAGCCGGGAGCCGGGAGCAGTTCTCCAGTGCGGCTACACTGTCCACATGCTCTGAATGTAGGCTAATGAGATTCACAGCCTCCCTATCTCACTCTCTCATTCTCTTTTTACTCCTCCTTCTTCTTTTTAATCAAAGCCTGCTTTCCTATTCATGCATGGAACTGAGAACACCGAACTTGGAATTGTGCCCACACACACACACACATACTCACACACACACACACACACACACACACACACACACACACACACACACACACACACACACATACTCACACACACACACACACACACACACACACACACACACACACACACACACACACACACACACACACACACAAACACACACACACACACATACAGACACACACACACACACACACACATATACAGACACGCACGCACACACACACACACACACACACACACCATTTTTTAAAAGATAGTACAGATCTATTCAGTATATACATTACCCTCATTAAGGTGCTAGTTTTCCCTGCCACTGCTCTCAGCAAGAAGATCTCTGGAGGAGGCGATGAGATGGATGAGAGGTCTGCCTCTTGGTACTCCTCTTAGATCAGAATCCATAATCAGCACTTCAGTTAAGAGAATGTCTCTGGGGTCTGATGCAGCACGTAGCCCTGGCTGGGGGCTCTACCCTTCAGGGGAGAAGCCTCCCCTCAATTGGAACCCTCCCATAATTGGAACCCTCGCTTGGAACCCTACCCTTAATTGGAACCCTACCCTTAATTGGAAGCCTCCCTTTAATTTGAATCCTCCCCTGAACTGGAATCCTCCCCTTAATTGAAACCCTCCTCTTAATTAGAACCCTCCCTTTGATTTGAATCCTCCCTTTAATTGGTGGAATTGCAGTCCTTATAGCGAGTCAAGGAACATGTGAGAGTCCCACAGGATCCTGACATTAGAAAGAAAGGATGGTGGAACGTCAGGTGACATCATCAAAAAAAGGGCTTAAAGATAAGGGAGGAGTATTAGAATAAAGAATGTGGAAGCCTGTAGAACAGACCACAATGTACCATCAAAAGGCATGGATCAAACACTGGTTTGGATCAGACACAAAGACGATACAGTAATAAACAATCCACCTCAGAGGGCACACACACACACACACACACACACACACACACACACACACACACACACACACACACACACACACACACACACACACACACACACACACACACACACACACACACACACACACACACACACACACACACACTCTGCTGCTGCATCACATCCCCTTTTCTTTCAGGCAGGAGCTCAGAGCAAATTTGCTGCACTGAGTATCAGTGGAGCCCTCCCACACCGACACCGACACACACACACACACACACACAAAAACACATACACAACACATACACACAAACAAAACACAAACAAACACAGAGAGTGTTCACACACACACACACGCACGCACGCACGCACGCACACACACACACTCACACTCACACTCACACACAGTACACACACACCACCAGAGCTGACTCTACAGAAACAGTGACTGTGAGGGCGTTCAGCTGAGAAGTAAAAGGTTTGTACTTTGTGGTCCGCTGTGAGACTGATACAGCGCCTGCTACCAACACAGATGGCAGAATTCATTCTAAATTTAACTCAAATTAGTAAACGTCATGACGTTTGTTCTGGGCAAGTTCAAAGGGATCTGAGTCAGGGGACAGAGAGAGAGCTCGGAACAGAGAGGCCAGAGAGGAGAACGAACTGTTGTTTTTGACCAGTGAATTGGGTCAGTAAAACCTCTGGTTGTGCATCTCAATGTTATTATTATATCCTTTATTTAACAAGGTTGAGTCTCATTGAGATTAAAATCTCTTTTACAAGAGAGACCTGGCCAAGATGGACAGCAGTACACAGTTGCAGCATAAAACATAAGACAAAGTACAAGTTCAATACTAAGTGCGATAATAATAATACATTTAGATCATTAACTAAAACATTTGCAATTTCCAATGGAGTCCGACATGAACTTCTTTACAACAGCTTTAAATTCTAGGGTAACTAGGTATTGCAGCTTTAGCTGCTTCTGCAGGTAATTCCAGGAATATAGTGCAAAAACCTTAAAAGCCTTTTTTCCAAGGTCCGTCCTCAGTTCAGCAACAGTCATAAGGAGCATGTCCTGAGACAGTAACCCATGGGGGACACGTTTCCGGGACATATGCAGTGACAAATAACAATGGAGTTTACCTAAAATCGCCTTGTAGACAAAAACATACCAGTGACTAATACGTTGCAAAAAAAGAGAAGGCCAATTAACTTTTGAGTACAAAGTAGAGTGGTGAGATAAGGATCTGCTGTTTGAAATAAACCTGAAGGCTCCATGATACAATGTGTCCAACATATGTAGACAGTGAGCTGAAGGATTATGGTGTACAACAGATCACCATCATCAAGAACCGGCAAGTAGGTAGCTTCGACTGGACAGTGTCCGGCCTCAGGGGAAAAACATGATTTGTTCCTTAAGTAGAAGCTACCTTTGGTTTCAGCTTTTCACCAGATTTTGTATGTGAGTTTTAAAATTGATGTGGTCATCGATCATAAATCCAAAGTACTAGCTGGAAACAACCTCAATTTCATTACCTTGAGATGTTACAATTTGCTGATTTAACACCTTCTTTTCGGAATTTGAAAATACTATAAGTTTGGTCTCTTCAGCATTGAGAATAAGCTTCACTTGACAAAGCTGATCCTGAACTCTATCAAAAGCACTTTGCATGTACTGAAAAGCCTTACTGAGCATGGATGCACAACAATAAATTACACTATCATCTGCATATAAATTAAAAGAGACATTTGGGACATTTTGTCCAAGGCTATTATGGGGCGTTTCCACTGGAGTGTGCGGGTTCGGTGTGCACGGATCGCGTTTTCCACCGGCAAAATTGGGCGTGACCCGGACTGAGCCGTATTGAGCCGTACCCGTCTCCCAGTACTCCTCCGTTGGGTTACTGAGATGCCTGAAAGGGTGCTGGCAAGTTCGAGCTTCACACGCCGTCCGTTGATTTATCGAAATAATCGCACTTCCGTGCGACAGGGGGACAATAACAAACAAACACATAATCCGCGAGGTATTTCTGGACAACGGCGAAAGCTTCCTTTATTGAAGTAAATGTCAGGCCAATGTTTGCCGTCCTTCTTGGACGTCCTACATTGTAGATCTTTGTTCATTGTGCGCGTTCTTTTTCCTTGGATTTATTAGCAGGCTACACTGTGTCGGGCTGCTATGAGGTCACAATGCTATCGCCATCCGGCTTAACGCCCCCCACCATAAGGGTACTGTCGGCGTTGGAAACGTGAGAGGTAACTTGACGTCACTAGCAACAACGAACTCAGGCGGCATTCAAGAAAGGTGTTTTCAGTAGACAGCTGTCAGTTCACTTCAGGTCCATGTCATTTCTACGACACTCCATTGTTCCGACCTCGTATGCGGACTCTTCCGGCGGCGGCGGAGCAGCTCCTTCGGGGGTCTGTATACGGCAACAATCCCTTTCACCTCCATGTTGCGTTTCAATCTGGACTTCAGAGAGTCAAAGCCAAAGTTCCTTTTCCCCAATTCCTTCTCCACCATGGCCGAGGTAACCCCCACTATGAGTCTTTATTTGTTGCTGAATACCCTGTCAGTTCGGCCCCGGTGCAATGAATGAAGATCGTTAAAACGTCAGAAGAAAAATACGTCTATTTTGAGAGATGTGCCCGAAACTACTACTTCGGGCACATCTCTCTACCAACATTTAGAAAAACATGTACTTTTAATTCAGCCTTGGGTGAAATTGAAGTGTTACACCTTTACTCCTGTCAGCTCCCAGACCGTAGTCAAGGAGCACAGGAGAGACATTCCCTCCAGGACCAATGTTCTCTCGGGGGTAACACCCTTCACTTTGACCGGCAGTGAGTCTGTTCATAGGTCGGAATGCGGCGGCCACCGATTCTTGACAGGCTGGGTACTTTATTCGTAGTTCCACTAACTTAACAGTACACGTTTGCACAGACACAACTGGCCTCGTTCATTCACAAATGAATGGCCGCAGGAAAAGAGCTTGGGCAAGCGCAGAACTCATAATCCAATTCTAGTCGAATGCACTCTTAATGCGAATATCAATCCAATAATCTAGGGGTATTAATCCGACTATGACTAACCCGATTCGATTTGATTTTAGTCTGACTAAGGTGTATACATGCATTTTAATAATCCAATCATAGTCGGACTAAGCCAATAATTTGATTTTCTTGAGTGTCATGTAAACGCACTGCCTGAGAGGTTTGAGAGTGGTCTGTAATTATTTTAAAAAGTTTGGATCCCCTCCTTTTAGTAGGGGTTGAACCTAAGCAGCCTTGTAGATCTTGGGTATTTTGTTTGAAGCCAATGAGAGATAAAAAAGATATGTCAATGGTTCAGCTAATAAGTCTGCTGCTAATTTTAAAAACCTTGGTTTCAAGTGATCCGGACCAGACGGTTTTCTAGGGTTCTATTGCTTTAAGGCTTTGTGAACCTCAGCAACTGTAAAAGGGGTAAGATTGAAAGTGTTGCGTACATCACTAGCATTCTTACCCAAATGTACATATTTCACAGTAGAATTTTGGGCATTGAACAGGAACCAGGAAGAAATAAAATGTTCATTAAAACAGTTTAACATTTCAACCTCATCATGAACAGCAATGGAGTCTTTGACTAGACAATATGGTCATTCATATGAGGTTTAAGAAACAGATAATGATTTAATTGCTAATTGAATGATCCGAGAATTTTCTCGAATCATTCAAATTTTCTGTAGTGATAGTTAGATAAAACTCAGATTTTGCTTTTCTGAAGAGAGAAGTACATTCCTTTCTCAGCTGCTGAAAGAGAAGCCAGTCAGCCTCAGTGCCTGACTTTCTTGCCTTTGCAAAATCAAGTATGTAATTATACATTTTCCCATTAATTCCCAATTTTCCTAGTTTAATCAGCACACCTTCTCTCCACATAGTGTCATAGGCTTTCTCAATATCCAGGAAAACTGCCACCATTACTTCTTTCATTATCAAAGACTTTTCAATTTCATTGCAAACTTTAACCAGAGCATAATTTGTGGATTTGCTTCTCCTAAAACCAGTTTGGTAACTGGATTAATGTACTCTAGAAAATAGTTTGACCGTGCTACAATAATTTTTTCCATTAATTTTCCAAGATGTGAAGTGAGCGCAATAGGCCTATAGTTTCATGGGTCACTTGAATCTTTACCTGGTTTAGAAAAAGGAAGGATTGTTGCCAATTTCCACTTGTTTGGTCATTTGCCTTCATTCCATGTTTTGATATTATCAGGTAATTCCCTAAACATAGCATAACACAGGTTAAAAATAACCTTGCATAGCATGAATCATCGCATTTTGAGGGACTACTTTTTTATTTGTTTTTATTTCTAACATTATTCTATCAACACAGACTAGCAGCTAGCCTAGCACGAGCAAACTCTGCAACTAGAAGGACTGAATGAAATGTGTTGAAAACTGTCTCCAATGATAAAGAACACCAAGGCTAACTTGGGAATCAGGCCCTATGTCCAAAATCCGAACTACCCCTTTAAGATGAGCTTCATTTTCACTGTATGTTAACAAATTTAACATACAGTAACATTTTGAGTCAGGGACAGCAAAAAGTGATCCAGACACATGCAGTGCAAGCACATGTGTGTGTGTGTGGTGTGTGTGAGTACCAGGATAGGTAGGATGGGAAGATGAAACAAGCAAGGTGATGTTGCATCAGCAACTTCAGCAGGAGGGGATAGGCTGCATGCCTTCATCAAACCACTTCTGTTTGGGCTCTCAGCTAATAATCTGAGCTGAAGTTGGATATCTATCCAACTTCAGATCAGATTATTAGCCCTCAGGACTGCAGGTAGCCAACCTCAGTATACTCAGCCTCCAGCAGGTAGCCAAATTCAGGTCACTCAAGGCTTCCAGCAGGTAGCCAACTTCAGCTCACTCAAGGTCTCCAGCAGGTAGCCAGCCTCAGTATATCCACAGCTTTAAGAAGGTAGCCAACTTCAGCTCACTCAAGGTCTCCAGCAGGTAGCCAGCCTCAGTATATCCACAGCTTTAAGAAGGTAGCCAACTTCAGCTCACTCAAGGTCTCCAGCAGGTAGCCAGCCTCAGTATATCCACAGCTTTAAGAAGGTAGCCAACTTCAGCTCACTCAAGGCCTCCAGCAGTTAGCCAACCCGATTATATGAGCTGTGTAAAAACACAGCTCACCCCAATAAAAGTCAGTTTATACTGTTACATTCAAAGTACAAAAAATGTAAGTTAAAAGTAGAGAGCAGGATCAAATGTAAAAAACGCTTAAAACTGTAGGACTCAGACAAACAAAGACTAACATGCTGCCATCAACATTGACTAATGTTCTGGGCTCGGTGGAAAGTGCTTTGCTGCAAAAGCAGTGAAATACAGCAGCTTCTAATGAGTCCCTTGTGCTGACCTCAGGCTCACAGTGGGCCTGAGCTCTCATTCATCACTACAGTAAGAGATGACCTTACAGTGGGCCTCAGCTCTCATTCATCACTACAGTAAGAGAAGACCTTACAGTGGGCCTCAGCTCTCATTCATCACTACAGTAAGAGATGACCTTACAGTGGGCCTCAGCTCTCATTCATCACTACAGTAAGGGATGACCTTACAGTGGGCCTCAGCTCTCATTCATCACTACAGTAAGAGATGACCTTACAGTGGGCGACGTGTTCACACGTTGTTCATTTTCCAGAGGGGAGGATCCATGAAGAAATCAATGAGGGATCTACAGCCACATATAGATCTCATCTCTCTGGGGTGGGGAGACACCCATCCACTCTAAAGCACAACAACTCCACCAGACCCTTTCTGAACTGAAGGAGCTGTTTTCAACAGGAGCAAAAGAGAAGCTACAAAGTGAAACATGTACCTATTTTAAGATATGCCATTTCCCCAGTGGAGCCAATTATTTGAATACATCAGCAACAAGTATCCACTCACGTGTTCTGAACTACCACAATGCTTTGCAAATGCATGTATTTGTTCTGCTATCTTCTATAAAACCTTGCACATCAGTCAATAGATTAATATCGATGTAGCACGACCACCATCTATTTCAGCCAATTGCCCTGGTGTATATATGCTATGATGTCTCTTACTGAGGAGACAAATTAGATAAATGTAGTTGTTCTGCCTAGCGGGGTTAGACCAAACAGGCATTTGGCTCTGAAGGATCGCTCTGTTGATCCTTTGACAATTGATGGTTTTGAAATGATAAAAGATAGAGGAACATAACATCTTCACGCCCTGAGACACATAACATGACAGTTCATGATAAGACCAGCGGATAGGGGAACATAAAGTCTTCAGGCCCTGAGAAACGTTCCATGACAGTTCATCTTAAGAACAGACGATAGAGGAAAATAACATTATAATCCGCTGAGACAAGTAACATGTACTGCTTGAACCGAAGACAGGACATGAACTTCAATGGAAGTGTAGAGAACAAGATAGATAATGATATTCCAATGCTTAAATGGTGGTAGCATGTGTTAACGGTTGCTCGGTGTGGCATGTGCATGTGTTCTCTCTCTCTTTCACTCTCTCTCGCTCTTTCTCTCTCTCTCTCTCTCTCTCTCTCTCTCTCTCTCTCACTCTCTCTCTCTCTCTCTCTCTCTCTCTCTCTCTCTCTCTCTCTCTCTCTCTCTCTCTCTCTCTCTCTCTCTCTCTCTCTCTCTCCGGACCAGGGCTCTCTTTGTGAGGTGAAGTGGAGCATGAACATGTCTGTGATGTATAAAGGTTATAGGGATGACATCACAGCTCGCTTCCTTCTGCATGCCCTCAGCTGATAGCCTTGTAGCTTTTAAAATGATGTCAGCCTTTCCAAACCTATGATGCATAACGATTAGAAAGAGAAATATTTCGAAATCATTTAATTGTTGATGTGTGTGTTGTTCTAATGCGTAATGCCTATTCTGAATGTGTTTTACTGCAAAGCACAACTAAGGCCTAGATCCTTCATCAAACATGGGAGTGGTTCATCCTGGGAATGAACAGCCCGGGACACAGCCTGGGAGTGACCAGCCTGGGAGTGTACAGCCCGGGAGTGAACAGCCCGGGATGAACCGGAAGTGAACAGCCCGGGAGTGAACAGCCCGGGATTGGTTCATCCCGGGAGTGGTTCATCCCAGGACTGGTTCATCCCGGAGTAAATGAAGTGATATAAACACATATATCTGGTTTCTCTCTTTATCTTCTAAATGTCATGATCCCTATGTGCTAACGACCGATCACAAAGGAATTGCACCAATACCTAATCGCCATAATGACTCTAAACTAAACTGAAATGTGTGTCCTAATCAATTTCCCCAGTTTACAAAAGAAAGGTGTCATGAACCACCGCTGAGGAGAAAGGACTAATTTAGACAGATCCCTGATCTGAGTTAATTCATTAAAGGTGGGGATCGAC
>NC_079424.1:21236184-21308684 GCF_026213295.1 Gadus chalcogrammus
AAGAACTAATTTGTGCATAAGTGAACATTCCTGAAAGTTTTTACTGCCAATTCCGCATCCCCTTATATATTAACCATTTTGCCATTTTGAAGAGATAAATCACAACTTAGTTTTATGCACTTGTTATTGAAAACATAATACACATATTAAATACTTTAAAAATGAGACCAAATAAATGCATTTAGTTAACATCTCATTGTTTTTATTTCCTCTCATCAGTAAAACAAACAATGTACGTTAGCCTTTCAACTAGATACAATGTTAGAAGTAAATGTATCAGTTATAAACATTACAACCATTCAGTACTAACAAAACCATGCTTCTTGTTGAAAGTTCTTCAAATGCTAATGTGTAAAAAATAAATAAAAGAAATGTATTTCAATTAATTTGGCGACCCAATTCAAATCTCCCGCGACCCACATGTGGGTCGCGACCCAGTCTTTGGGAAAGACTACTCTAGGGCACATTGGACTGAGGCTGGTAGACTGATGACGTGGTATGCTCTATCCCCAATTTTTTGAGAACCATTTTAAAATCAACTGACATAAAATGAGATCCTCCAGACTGAACCTCCTTTGGCAGACCGACCCGTGGGAAAAAGACAGCCATGCCTCCAATACACTCTTAGAAATGATATCATGCAGAGGAACTGCCCCTGGATAGGGGCGGTAATACTTTTCTCTTCTTATGCAAGTGTAGTTAGTCAATCATAACCCGAGAGACAAGCTCTAAATAGACAGGCAGCAGTTCTAGAGGAGTCTGGGGGAATGGTTTGGTTTGGTTTTCCCACCATCTTACAAGTGTGACAGCTTTTGCAGAATTTAACTACATCTTGGTTTATTTATAGGCCAGTAAAAGTGTTGTCATGATTTTCTCATGGGTTTCCCGATTTCCAAGATGCCCACCAGAGGGATCTCATGGGTCTCTCGCAATATTTCCTTCCGGAAAGTGAGAGGGGCAACCATTTTTCCTCAGTTGCAGTCCTACCTTGAGGACGCCTCCACTTACGGCAAAGCAGCTCATCACATAGTCCTATTGTTTTTTAACTAGCTGAGAGTGTGTACATCACCGCTAATATCATCAGACCAGCAAGGGAAAGAAACGGGAAAGAAAGAGAACGAATTACCACATAGGGAACACCTCCTGAAAGTCTGCTTCTATCTGGTTCATCTCTGGCACTGCAGCAGGGGAACCGCACACAACGGCCGCTCAAGGGCTACCCTAGCAGACAAGGGGGGACTTCAAATTCACCTGATGTAAAGGAGCTGACAGTAAAGAAGGCACCTCTTGATCACAACCAATGTCCGTTACTCCCTGTATCACTGAATGATCCCCCATGGAAGTCTGATCTGAAAGTAACTCTTGGTTAAACATACACAATGACTGAGCTCCCCCCAAATGTTCTGCAACATGACCACAGGATACCACTTAGCTCCATCAAGAGACACAGAGCCCTCACACAAAAAAAACCTGAAATGTTCCATCAGTCAAGGCCAACCACCCTCTGGTGCTGGAATGATGGAAGGCTCCATCGGGGAACCCTATAGTGAAAGAGTTTTTTCCTGACCAACAATGGACATCAAGGCCACCGATTTGTTCGGGCCTTCTCCTTCCTACTTGAAAGCAGCTCCTAGCATTGGGACTTAAATGTCCCATGGCATCACTTAATGAGGTTTTCTAACATTCATATGAGTTCTCCTAGCCTGCCTATGGTCCCCCAGTAGCTAGAAATGGCGTTAGGTGTAAAATGAGCACTAGCTGTCCTTTGAAAAATCAAAGCTCAGACGTTCCGTTTTGGAAATTTGCCCCGTATGTCGTCATACGGGGACATGCTACCTCCCCTTTCGCTGCTTTTCCCAATGAGCTACGGTCGTGTGAGCGGCACATGTGTGTGCGTGTGTGAATACACACTGTAACGCAAGTGTTGTACCCTTCTTTGTTATTTGGATAACCGTTCTGCTGTTGGTGTTATGGCGAATAACACGTCGGCAACTTCTCTGCAACTCTGGTATTTCCACAACGAGACTCGTAGTGGGGGTTATCTCAGCCATGGTTGAGAAGGAATAGGGGGAAAAGGAACTTTGGCTTTGCCTCCATGAAGTACATGAACCGCGAAATGAAGGAGAAAGGGATTGTTGCCCGCGGTTGTCTCTCACCGGAGCCCCGCTGCCTGCTGTCCGTTGCCGCCGCGAGGCACGCGGCCCGCTTCGGCATCGGGGCTCCGGCGGGAGACAATCTCGGGCAACAATCCCTTTCACCTCCATCTTGCAGTTCAGTCTACTTTAGATTGATGTGGAAGTGGCAGAACCAGAGACGTCGGAGAACCTGACGCAGTCGATTGAGATTCATAATATTGTCTGGAGGTGCACACAGCTTTCTGCCGTGATAATATATATTATATGATGTAGATATCTATGCATAATATCATATTATTTAGATATAGAGCTCAAGGACTCCCGCCGGAGCACCCGGAGTGTTCTAGAATATTTACAGAACACGGCCAAAGTCAGTGTGGGCCTTGCCATTGCAATACATCCACTGTAAACAGAGCGCATGGTACCGTGGCTGCAAGCTGCTCAAGGCCACACCCCCACCCTCCTCCTTGACCCGCCTCTCTCCTCCTCATTTCATTAAAGCTACAGACACTGAAACAGCATGATCAAAGCTCAATGTGCGACTGGCTCGTAGTGGCTGCAATTCTGCACCATGGCTGAATTTCGGGAACGTCTGCAAATACTGTGTTTGGAGCAAACTAATATCTATATTAAAGCATCCTTAAAGTAGCATGCCATCATGGGACCTTTAATATTACCGCGCTTCTTTAAATAAAAACAATCTGGGAGATCAGAAGTGTGGGACGGCATATTTGCAGGTTAAGGTATTTCCTGTCTTACCACCAGATGACAGTTGTAGTAGGACGTGTCTGAGAATTTCTTATTTGGTTGATCGCAAACCCTGTCCGTTTGGGGACCATTTATTTTCGTAATCGTCAGCCTCCACTGCAGCTTTTCTCATGGAATCAGTTTTAAGGCTAGGTGCGTTCTTAAATCTACCAAAAGGCCTCTAAAATTCCTCCAAAATAACATTATCTCGCATAAACGTATAAACAATAAGAATTATTACAAAATAAGTGTTTTTATTCATAAACATAAAGTGATAACGCAATACGTTTTTTTATTCCAAAACATAACATGGTAACAACACGACGTGTTTTATTCATAAAGCGAAAGTGATAAAACAAGACCTGTTTTATTCATAAACATAAGTGATGGTGTTTTGATTCATAAACGTAAAATTATAACAATACGTCATTTCCGGAGGGGGGCGAGGCCTGTCACGTGTTACTCTCAACTTCCTGTTTACCGATCGCGCTCACCTCGGGACGGTGCACCGATTGCAACACTTCTCCGTCGTGTTGTTTCTGATCAGCATCGATCCGTTATTATCGTTATTGCCGTTATTGGTCAGTCTTAGAACGTTCAGCAGCTCGTCGTTTCCGGTGTCACTACTCCCGCCACACGAGCACGTGACATTGAGTGAGCGCGAGCAGGCCAGGAGTCCTGGAGGTTTCCTGAGGAGGCAGAGGGACCAGGACCAGGACCAGGACCAGGACCGGGGGCCAAGGAGCTGAGGCAGAAGGACGAGGACCGGGGGCCAAGGAGCTGAGGCAGAAGGACCAGGGGCTGAGGAACCAGGACCAGGGGCTACGGTGCTGAGGCGAAGGAATCAGGACCGGAGGCTAAGGAGCTGAGGCTGAGGAACCAGGACCAGGGGCTACGGTGCTGAGGAACCAGGACCAGGGGCTAAGGAGCTGAGGCGGTGGGAACAGGGGCTGAGGAGCTGGGATGTGGGACAGGACGGGTGGTTCCGCGGTGGGTTTAGATTGACGCTAACAATATATATATCCTACCGAGACTAACACAGACAAGCAACAAACCAGTCTAACAGCTAGCCACACAGTGTTGACACTCGGCAGGGGTTGCTGGTTCACAGGCTGGCTAACGGGGTGCGTGTAAAGGGGGTCTGAACTCGGGAGGAAAGCCCGCCCCCCTGAAGCGGGCAGTCAGGAAGAAGCTGGCGGGGAAGGGATGGCCTGGCCGGTCCTCCCGCCCCAGAGTACACGGTGCTGCGGTTTTTGAAGGAGGGACAGTCCGCCTGGAGCCCACGGGGGGTCGCGGCAGAATGATGGCCGGGTCACCCTCCTCGTCCGGGAGCTTCACGTCTCCAGTGCTCTCGATCAAGAAGGGCGAGGAGATCGCGGATTTGATCGATTTGTTTTCTAAGATACAGTACAGAGCAAAAGAAGTCAGTCCTCGGGTGAGATTTTTTCGTCCACGTTTGTAGCTTGTTTGATTTGCTTTACTTACTCAGCTAATATCGCAGACAACGTTTAGTTTGCCCTCATGATGGATCTAATGTTACTCTGATGTGTCATCAGGTGGACGCAGTGGAGAAGCGATGCTTGGAGCTCTTTGGAAGAGACTACAAGTACAGTGTCATCCATAACACCAATGGAGAGGTCTGCGGCCACTACCCCCGCCAGATAGTCTACCTGGAGTATGAATGCATGGATTCTCAGAGAGACCGGTAAGAGACACCAAACACACATCACAACAAGCTTTTTGTTATTCACTTGAAGGTCAAACCAGTTTTTTAATGGTGTTCAGAATCATGTCAGAAACTTTGTGTCGTAAGCTTAGTCGTAAACATAGCAATTACTGCTTAGTTCATTTTTATATCAGTAGCAGACATGTCACCTGGATCTTATGTTAGAAAAGGGAAGTGAAGATGACACAGCTGCCTTGAGTTTCCACTTAAGGCTGGAAATAGTATATATAACTCCTAGTTGATATTGAATAGCTCTTTTTAGGTATCCCGGCACAAAGTTAACAAACATGAACAGAATTAAGTATATAACCAACCAATGGAAGTATTATGTATAGGTAATGTAATCTCATCTGTTTGTTTACCTTTGTGCTATAGCAGAGCATGCGTAATGTTGCCTCACTGTGGACCTGATTATCCAGGGTCCAGGGTCATTGATTGTTTTTGCTTTAGCGCTGTTACCACGTGCAGCTATCTCAGACGAGGGTTTTTATTCAGTTAGAGTTGCAGCTTTGGGAGTGCAGTTATTTTGACAAATTGTTAGCAAACTGTTTCACTGTAAATATCTGTTTGGCTTTGTGGCGAGTTCCCAAGTCGCAAAGTTACTGTTGCCATGGTGACTGACATTTTCTGTTGCAGGGTAGTGTAGTAGATATCATGGAAACTTGTGGAAGTTACCATATAAAGAACATATTCTCATCAATAGTTTAACCTTCATTACTGATTTTCAAAGAGTTATCATGGAGTGGAACCACACTGCCCTGGTCTACACTGGAACACGTCTTTACTGTGTGTGTGTGTGTGTGTGTGTGTGTGTGTGTGTGTGTGTGTGTGTGTGTGTGTGTGTGTGTGTGTGTGTGTGTGTGTGTGTGTGTGTGTGTGTGTGTGTGTGTAGGTTTCAGAGCTCAGTACAGATCAGTAAGCTTCAGGACCTGGTGAACAGGAGCAAGCTGGCGCGCTGCAGAGGAAGGTTCGTCTGCCCGGTCATCCTCTTCAACGGCAAGGTGTGGAGCCCCCTCTGAACCCTACCCCCGCTAAACACACCACACACACTCCATGGTGGAGTGCAAACCCAGTCGATGAGTTGGATATTGTTTTGAATAGAAAAAAACATTCAGCCCCTGCCTGAAGATTTCTCCTCCATGCTCTTTTGTGTCCCTAAGATAGTGATGTTCCTTGTATTAATTAGGGGTATGGATAAAATGAGGTAGGGATAAAAAGGATGGGCCAAAATGTACTTTAAGTGGAGCTATAACAAGCCTTTGAAGTGCAACATCCTCAACAGGCTGCCATTTCCACTAAGAAAGTGCACTATGCATGACCCATATTGGAAGATCATTATAACTTGAAGCAATGGCTCCAACTTGACCAACACCCTCACACAAAAGATTTGTTGCCGGAAGTGGTAAAGGCTCCAAATTCAGCACAGATGTACTAGGGGACTGTGGGACTATACTGTGTCAAATTGATAGCAGTAATATTCATAGACAAGATGGCAGAAATATATATATTACAGTGAAATAGTTGAATATCTCCGATGTTTAAGCAGCTGTAACATTGTGTGTAAAACACATATGCTCAGCTCAGATTCCATAGTATACCCATGCCAAATTTCCAGTCTATATCTGAAAAGAGAATTTGATGAATCTTTTTGAAGTTGCATTTCTGATTCGAGGCATCTCTCCAAAGCAGGCTGGGCATTAAAGCGATACACATGTAATTTCGCAAACTTCCGCTTGACAGTGGATTTTGTCACAGTATGCTTTAGAAACATGGTTGGTAATTGTTTTGATATTTTATCTTTTGGTAAACCAGTTTTTTAGGCATACCAATGCCATATTACCATACCTCCACATACAGAAGACTTATATTTCTCAAATATACTCTAATCTGCCCATGGCAGTCTGCGGTCATAATGTCTGTCATACGGTCATTTTGTCGTTCATACTGACGCTCATATTGTCGCTCATACAATGATAATGTCGGTCATACTGTCGGTAATACTCTCGGTCATACGGTCATACTGTGGCTTTACAGTCATACTCTCTGTCATACTGTCGGTCATACGTCTGTCGGTCATACTGTCGGTCATACTCTCGGTCAAACAGTGGGACCCTGTCATGGTTGCTTGCAACTATACTGTATTTATCCTTTTGTATTTGTTTACTTTGTTCATGTTATATAAAAGAAAAAAAAAGTGCCTGCAAATGTATACACTCTATAACAGCCTACAAAACCTGTGTTTAAAGGCAGGTGTATTCTCAGATTACGAACCACTAATGTGTCTATTCTTCCACCGGAGTGCAGCACATCTGTCGGTCCTCCACGCTGGCGGGCTGGGGGGAGCTTTATGGACGCACCGGCTACAACTACATTTTCTCAGGTACCACACAGCTACTCCTCCAGGGAAGGTCTCCCATCACCTCAGGGTCTCTTCCCGTGAGGCTGAAGGACCAGTTTGGTTCCCTATATGAATGTACGCCCCTACGCCCCTAACGTTTTTTTGCTACCGGCTGATGATGCTGTTCCCGTTCATCTCCTGCAGGGGGCAGTGACGACACATGGACTGAACAGGATGAGGTCTTGGAAGAGGACAGTGCTGCCAGGTAACTGCATCAACGACGACTCTGGCCGATGTGGACAACAATACTTCTGCTTGTGTCGTTCAAGCATTAGTTTTCTTGGTATGAATATAAACACCACTGATTGGCTCAATGTCTTGCTCCCAACAGGAACAGTGAATCACAGCTCTTCGACAAGGTGCGCGGCCACGACATCAAGCTGCTGCGCTACCTGTCTGTGCGCTACATCTGTGACCTCATGGTGGAGAACAAGAAGGTCAAGTTCGGCCTCAAGTGAGCGCACACACACACACACACACACACACACACACACACACACACACACACACACACACACACACACACACACACACACACACACACACACACACACACACACACACACACACAGAAGCGACCCTTGTGCAGCATCATGGCCCTTGTTAGCTTCATGCAGGTCATCGCTACGGCCTTAATACAAAGGAGTGCTATTACAGAAGCTATTGATGAAGAGCTGAGAATATTCCTTGAAATGTATATATACACAATGTCATTATATGACCCGGCCGCTCAACATTAGACTATTTTAATTAGATTCAAAGGGGAATATGGTTTGGATGGCTCCCACTGGATAGATAGAATAGGCCATAACATTACAGAAATAATACAATCGTTTTGACGATATGCTAAAGCTAAACAATAGAATATGTAGCTGTACTACTCATAAGATCACTAATTAATGCTGTTGTGAGGTTCCTGTGTGTGTGTGTGTGTGTGTGTGTGTGTGTGTGTGTGTGTGTGTGTGTGTTACCTTTAGACTCCTGTTAATGAATCTTGGGAGAGGGTTTAACTGGGCTGTCACGGCCCGAAGTTTGAAGTTGCCATATGTTGTGTGCATGTGATGCTTAGAAGAAGGCTGGATTTGACCGGTTCAATGTTTTTGTTTGCTCTCTCTCTCTCCCTCTCTCTCTCTCTCTCTCTCTCTCTCTCTCTCTCGCTCTCGCTTCCTAGTGTAACGTCCTCTGAAAAGGTGGACAAGGCCCAACGCTATGCAGACTTTACCCTGCTCTCTGTGCCTTACCCAGGTGATTCATTAATTAATTCACGGGAAAACTCCTCCAGTATTTTGTATCTATCCCATCACGGCAGTACTGAAACATAAAGTGACCAACCATCTTTCCCTCAAGCATGCTGATTGCATTAATTCTCACAACCTCAAGCAATACCCGTGAAAATGGGTTTGACCAACCATCACCCTTCACACAAATCCCATAATTAAACGCTTCCACACACTCCCCCCCCCCCCCCTTCTGTGCGGTTATGAGCAATCATGTCTGACGATGTCTTTCATCTAATGACTAAATATAATAATAGATAGAGCTACATTTCCTCATTCCCGCAACCATCACAACCCCAAAAAGCATTGCATCAGACGTGACCTTCAATCTTTGCTGGTTATAATCTTTGATAGAAAATCATTTATTGAACGTCCACACACTCCCCCCCGCCCCCCTTCTGTGCGGTTATGAGCAATCATGTCTGACGATGTCTTTCATTTAAAGGTCTCATGACATGCTATTTGATGTATTCTTTAATATAGGTATTAGTGGGCAACTAACACAGTATTCAAAGACGTTCCCGAAATTCAGCCGTGGTGCAGAGTTACAGCCACTCCGAGCCAGTCGCACATTGAGCTTCCCCCAAATGCGCTGTTTTGGTGTCTGTAGCTATAATGCAAATGAGGAGGAGCGAGGTGGGTCAAGGAGGAGGGTGAGGGTGTGACCCTGGGCAGCTTGCAGCCACGGTACCATGCGCTCTGTTTACAGTGGATGTATCGCAATGGCGAGGCGCACACAGCCTTTAGCCGTGTTCTGTAAATATTCTAGAACACACGGGAGTCCTGGAGCTCTATATCTAAATATTATCATATAGCCTACATAGATATCTATATCATATAATATATATTATAACGGCCAAAAGCTGTGTGAGCCGATATTATGAATCTCAAACGACCGCGTTGGGTTCTCCGACGTTCCTGGTTCTTCAACGTCCTCATCAATGTGAAGTAGACTGAACCGCGACAAGGAGGAGAAAGGGATCGTTGCCGGGCAGCGCTTAGGCACCTCCGCCTCCGGCGGTGGTCCCTCAGCGGGTCTCAAGCGGGAGACATTCACCGCCAACAATCCCTTTCTCCTCCATGTCGTGGTTCATGTTCTTGAGGGAGTCAAAGCCAAAGTTCCTTCCCCCCAATTCATTCTCAACCTTGGCTGAGATAACCCCCAATACGAGTCTCGTTGTAGAAATACCAGAGACGAGAGTCCGACAGAACGGTTATCCAAATAACAAGGAAGTGTACAACACTTGCGTTACAGTCCTGGAGCTCTATATCTAAATAATATCATATAATACATAGAAATCTATATCATTTAATGCATATTATCACGGCCAAAAGCTGTGTGCGCCTCCAGACGATATTATGAATCACAAACTACTTTGTCGGGTTCTGAGACGTCTCTGGTTCTTCCACTTTCACATCAACCTGAAGTCGACTGAACCGGGCGCTGCCTGCTGCCGGCTGCCCGCTGCCGGGCGATGGTGCCTCGCGGCAACCGGCGGCATGACGCAGTTCATGTACTTCAGCGAGTCAAAGCCAAAGTTCCTTTCCCCCAATTCCTTCTCAACCATGGCTCAGATAACCCCCACAACAGTCTCGTTGTGGAAATACAAGACACGTCAAAGAACCGACAAGAAACACTTGCGTTAAAGTGTGTGTATTCTCACACACACACACACACACACACACACACACACACACACACACACACACACACACACACACACACACACACACACACACACACACACACACACACACACACACACACACACACACACACACACACACACGTGGCGCTCGCACGGTCGTGTCTCATTGGCGGGCCAACGTCTCTGGGCGGGCCAGGCAGAGTAAGGGGAGGAGCTGAGATTCCTGATGACGTCATGAATACAGACATTCCAAATCAGCGCGCTTGAGCCTCCGTTTTTTCAAAGGCGAGCAGAACAGCTAGTGCTCGTTTTACACCAAACGCAAGTTTTAGCCACTGGGGGACCATAGGCAGGCTAGGGGAACTCATTTATGTTAGAAAACCTCATAAAGTGAGATTTTCATGTCATGGGACCTTTAATGACTAAATATAATAATAGATAGAGCTACATTTCCTCATTCCCGCAACCATCACAACCCCAAAAAGCATTGCATTAGACATGACCTTCAATCTTTGCTGGTTATAATCTTTGATAGAAAATCATTTATTGAACGTCACCTCTAAAAGTCTAAGGGCCCTATTTGAAAGGTCTGAAACGCTAGTGAGAAGCGCCAAACGCAAGTAGCTTTGTAGGCGGTTCTATGGCGATGTTGCTATTTTACCAGCGGATAAATGACTCAAAAGGCCGATTTAGGGTCGTTTTAGACGCAGAGACGTAAGCACGTAATTTACACAAGGGACTTGTTTTAGACAAGTTTTGATTTACGGTTCCTTTAAGGTTCCTTAAGGATTGCGCGTGTTGCAAGGGGATTCTCCGCCAGAACAGTAGGGGGAGCAACGAACGAATCTGTGGGCGTGGAAGTGGAAATCGCTGGCTTGTTTATATTTATAATTATCATAATTCGTTCTTGTGTTTTCTTCTTCTCCTTCTTCAAAATTCTTCATTCGCTTCTGTCACGGCCTTTTAAAAATGGCGCTATTATGCTGTAAAACCGGAAATGTGAGACTCCTGAAAGGATGTGGTTAGCTGGCCAATCACAGTCTTTGCGAGCTGCGTAGGGCCGTAGTGTTTTAGTCGCATAGTCAGGAATTCTGGGCGACGCACTTAAGCACGTAAGGGGGGATATTTTACCGCGCAAGGGGGGGTTATGTATCTTACGTGCTTACGCGTTACGTCTAAAACAGAGCATATATCGGCCTTTACGCCCGGCGCAAATCGAAAAAATGTTTGGTCTGAAGTAGCCTAATTACCCGTAGGTGTGGTTTGGGTGTAACGTGCAATAAACCAATGAGAGTGCCAGCTCCCATCCCCTTTAAGAGCCATGAGCGGTGGATGTATCGCAATGGCGAGGTGCACAAAGCTTTTGGCCGTGATAATATACATAATATGATATATATATATATATATATTTATACAACGGGGGGCCTAAATCCAGCGATCTGATTGGTTCCTAACTGTTGTATAATGAGCGTATACATAACTGCTATGACGCCCGATCATTTTGTGAAAGTTTGCATATCACTCCGTGCCTGGAAGTAGAAACAGTTACAAAGTAAAACTTATGTTGGATAATGGAGAGGATGTAAATGTTGTTGCTCCGGGAGTGAGCAAGGCAAGACGAAAGCTTAGACACACGGCGAGTGAACTGCTCCATAGGATAAATTGCCAGCGAACCGCTCTAGCCGAGCCTTCTCTCGGAGGGACGCTAAAGTGTGTTGCATAGCGACCGTCGTGCATTTTGAAGGCAGCCAGGAGTGACTACTTTTTTGTATTCTTTAATAAAACAGCTACTTTGACTTTCTTGTTTTTTTTTTTAAATGTAGTGTGTCTATGACTTTCGTTTTGCCATAATAGTAACCGTTGTATAAAAGCAATAGATCACTTCAGTCAGTGCTATGTTCTGACAACGCCCCTTAACAGTGGTATAATGAGCACATACCACAGCCTGTCGTGATCTATTGCTTAAGTATAATATGTTATCATTTAGATATAGAGCTCCAGGACTCCCGCCAGAGCACCCGGAGTGTTCTAGAATATTTACAGAACACGGCCAAAGACATTCGCCATTGCGATATATCCACTGTAAACAGAGCGCATGGTACCGTTGCCCCAAGCTGCTCAGGGCCACACCCCCAACCTCTTCCTTGACCCGCCTCTCTCCTCCTAATTTGCATTAAAGCTACAGACACCAAAACGGCACGTTTGGGGAAATCTCAATGTGCGACTGGCTCGTAGTGGCTGTAATTCGGCTCCTCGGCTGAATTTCGGGAACGTCTTCAACTACTGTTTTAGGGGCCCACTAATACCTATATTAAAGCATCCATAAAGTAGCATGCCATGGGACTTTTAATGGATGAATCGTCGGATCATATATGATTCGATAATGGGTATTCCTTTGGGTCTGGCGAATCAGATCTATGCTTCATATTTTTCATGTGCCATCTATTTAGTTTTTTTTTTTTACTTCATAATTTTATAACACTTTATAACTTGATCCGTGTGTTTCAGGGTGCGAGTTCTTTAAGGACTACAAAGACAGAGACTACATGGCCGATGGACTGGTTTTCAATTGGAATCAGGTACACACACGCATACAATATATATATATATATATATATTACACAGCTTTTCTCAATAGCGTGGAATGCTCCGTTCACTTGCATGGGCCCTTCAACTTCCGGCGGTGAATTATATTTTATAACTAGAACATACATTTCCTGTAGTACATAGTGAGTACTTTTTCTAATAAAGCCACATAGATTAAGACATAAAGAGGCGTTAAATGTCTTCAATCAAGTGAAGGGATTTGAACAGAGCTCAAAAGTCTAAATGGAGTAAACAATGTAACCATGCAAACCCTCATCCTCATCGTCCTCATCGTCATCCGCCTATCCGGGGTCGGATTAACATTCCAACCAATGTTAATGGTTGGAAACAAATAAATTGACAGCTGAATGAAAAGCGCAAAAGATTGCTAAAAATGCAGAAATGTAAAAGTGTCAGAGAATTGACTTCCGTTGTAAAAAAAAAATATTTTAAAAGTAGATAAAAGAATGTCTTACAAAATATAAAATATAGTTAGTCTAGGTGAAAAATGTAGGAAGGAGATGGGTCCCTAAGTTTGTAGAGAATAATAAAGGATAATGGAAGAAAGAATGAATAAAACTTCAGAAGAACAATAGTTGAGCACTGCATGCAGCACACACCTTATTCACCGTTGCTAAGTATAATTGACCGATGTGAAGGAAAGTGGATTTTTGGTAATCTTTCGTATCACTCCGCAAGTAGTCCGGTAACTTATCAACCCCAGTGTACTCGGTTGCTAAGCAACGTCAACATCTTTGGCGGACTAATTCTCTGCTGATCAATGCTACGAATTCTGGTAACAAATAAAAATAGTAAAAATATACACGTGAAGTTATTTTTTCAATTTGGCCATGTAATAAGTGGGATAATGTATAGTGGGCAGGGCGAAGCAAGGGCTGTCTTTGTGTGCGAAGCAAGACAAGGGCGAAGCAAGACACCGACGCTTCACGTCAGTGTCCGGTTCTGGCTTATTTTTCCCGATAATGTCAGACGTTCTACACATTATCCCTTACATATATATCTGTCACAGACACCCACACTTAGTTAGGCTAACCCTTACTCAGCACTATATCAGACTCTTCACTGGTGTCAAGCTTACCCTAACCTACCCCTTCACTGGTGTTTGGCTAACCCTAACTCTTCACTGGTGTTTGGCTAACCCTAACTCTTCACTGGTGTTTGGCTAACCCTAACTCTTCACTGGTGTTTGGCTAACCCTAACTCTTCACTGGTGTTTGGCGAACCCTAACTCTTCACTGGTGTCAGGCTAACCCTAACACTTAACTTGTGCTAGACTAACCCTGACTCTTTCCCATCAGGACTATGTGGACGCTCCTTTGACGATCCCCACATGCTTTACTCCAAACTTGAACATTGACTGGACCGAATACCAGGTGAGTCTTTAGACACACACACACACACACACACACACACACACACACACACACACACACACACACACACACACACACACACACACACACACACACACACACACACACACACACACACACACAACTATCCCTATATATACAGTATATAGATATTTCTCTCTATATATTGATAGATATCTATATGTATAGATATCTTTAAATATATATATATAATTTATCTCAGAAATATAAAATATAAATATCACTCCATGATTCTAGAAGAAGCCTGCTTATTCTTTTGTTTTATTGTTATTGTTTTTTAAGATGCTAGAAATGAAAAGATGAATAGATCGATTATCAGTATCAACCCTGATATGCTCTCCTTGTTATATATGATAGATATATTATCAGTATCAACCCTGATCTGCTCTCCTTGTTATATATGCTTGTGGACCCTGACTACCCTATCCCTCACTCACTCTCTCACACCCCCCTAGTCGTGGGACCTGGTAGTGCAGACCCAGAACTACCTGAAGCTGCTGCTCCACATCATCAACAGTGATGGTATGTACTACTTTCATTTAATCTAGTTTAAAACTTTCAGCACCGTCTCATCTGGCCAAAGGCTTTTTAACACAACCAAATGAGCATTTACCTGTTACAGAAGTGTGAGTATACAAGAGGCTGGTGCATGTGAAAACATTTAGTGTTTCAGAGGCTACTGGTTCTTGACGTTGTTAAGAAGCCGTTGGGCTGGGATGTCTCTTGTATCTCTGTCCCTGCAGATGAGAGTGGTCTCCTAGTGCATTGCATATCAGGCTGGGACCGCACGCCTCTGTTTGTCTCCCTGCTCAGGCTCTCCCTGTGGGCGGTAAGTGTCTCACATCACCCACCAGCCTCCCTGTCCTCCCCCTACCTGCTGGTCTCCCTCCTGGTGTTGTAGCATACAGCATCCTCTCACGGCTAGCCTTCATCTGCTCTTTCATAAACACACGCAGGCCACATGCTACCTCAAGCCTCAACTTTATAAACACGGTGTCAATTCTGCTTTACCAAAGCAGGTTGCTTTGTGGATGCGTGTGACGCCGGACACGTTTAAAGGAATGAAATATTTCATATTCACGTTATTTTGCCTTCCTTCACCCCAGGATGGTGCTGTTCATGCCAGCCTTCAGCCAGCGGAAATCCTGTACCTGACCATCGCCTATGACTGGTTCCTCTTCGGGTACGCACGCACACACAGACAGACAGACAGCTCTGCATGGTGCTCCACTCGCAGAGCTGCACAAGGCCTGATGAACCAGCCGATGTTGGTCTGTGGGATAAGTAATTCAGAGAGCGAGTGAGAGACAAGGAGAGAGCATGTCCTGATTTCTTTCACAGAGCAGAGAGAGAGAGTTTTTGCCCATCTATAAATCGTCCTGTTGGTCTCTCATCTCTTTCTGTCTCTCCGTCTGTGATGAATGTGTAGCTCCTCTTAATTAGGTGTTTCAGTTCAAGCGCTCGCCAGCTTCAGTTCATCAGAAAAAGAGTAGCTAAAAATGTAACCTACATCTTGCTCTCTCGCTCTCTTTCGCTCCCTCTCCCTCTTTCTTGTTCTTGCTCTCTCTAGCGCTCTGTCTCGCTCTTTCTCTCCCTGTCTCCCCCAAGCAATTGTAATTAAATAAATATGAACAAAGAGTACATCAATATTCATAAACAATAAGTCTGGAAGGGATAATGTACAGTGTTCTGGTCACTATCACAGAATAAAACATTTATTAAGGATTTATTTCAAGGTTCATATCGGCTTGCTGCTCACGAACCTGCTGATTATACGCTACTTAGAAAACAATCAACCATTTTACACAAAATTATGATTAAAATGATTTTATTGCTTGAATAGTATGTTGTATTGCACTGTGGGTTGTTGTCTAATTGTTTTGCCTGATGACTATTGGTATGTTCTCCATGCTGGGTTGAATCATGTGTTGCCTCTTCCTGGTTCTCATCCCTCCTGCTCTGCTTCCTCTGCAGCCACATGCTGCCTGATCGACTCTCCAAGGGGGAGGAGGTGAGTGCCCTCTGAACCTCCAACCATTCCTCCTCCTATATCTAAAAGCTGTGCTAATGGTAACAGACTGCTACAGTAATATACTCCTATATCAAAAAGATGGACTAATGGTAACAGACTGCTACAGTAATATGCTCCTATATCTAAAAGATGGACTAATGGTAACAGACTGCTACAGTAATATACTCCTATATCTAAAAGGGACTAATGGTAACAGACTAATACAGTAATATACTCCTATATCAAAAAGATGGACTAATGGTAACAGACTGCTACAGTAATAAACTCCTCCTATATCAAAAAGATGGACTAATGGTAACAGACTAATACAGTAATATACTCCATTATCTAAAAGATGGACTAATGGTAACAGACTAATGCAGTAATATACTCCTATATCTAAAAGATGGACTAATGGTAACAGACTAATACAGTAATATACTCCTATATTTAAAAGATGGACTAATGGTAACAGAATGCTACAGTAATATACTCCTCCTATATCAAAAAGATGGACTAATGGTAACAGACAGCTACGGTAATATACTCCTATATCAAAAAGATGGACTAATGGTAACAGACTGCTACAGTAATATATTCCTCCTACATCAAAAAGCTTTACTAATGGTAACAGACTGCTATGGTAATATACTCCTATTCAGTGTTGGGAAAGTTGATTTTCTACGTGAACTAGTTCCAAGTTCAGTTCACGAATTTTAAAATGAACTAATTGAGTTAAACGTTCATAATTCAAAATTCTGAACTAGGTTCACAGTTCCAAAAAATGAACCAGTTCATATTTCATTTTTTTAATATGTTGATGTAAGCTAGGGCTGGGCAATTAATCGAATTTCGATCGCGATATCAATTTTGGGGTCAAACGATCTCCAAACTCGTATAATCGAGTTGAAACGATTAATTTGACATTTTCCGTTTGACAGTAGGCCTAGAGAGTTTATGAAAGTTTATGAAAGAGACGCGCATGCGAAAGCATTCAACGCGTCAACGCATCAGGAACGCATCAGGAAGTATGCCGTTGGCAGGAGGCGGGACATGCCAGTGAACCGCCAATCAGCAGCATCGACTGTTGACAGACATGTTGGAGTAGACCTACCGTGTGGAATATTAAAGTTTCAGTAACGTTACAGACAAGTTTGATGAACGATAACAAGCTCCTATAGCAGACTTTAACTAAGAGTTCTTTAAAGCAGAACTGCCAAGTACATCTTGTATATGTATTTCTGATTAACAACAATATGATTTTTATTAGCCATGTGTTTGTTATGGCTAATGGCTTTGTGACTTTTAACTTTGCTATGGAGAAATGCTGGGACCGTTGTTCTCTAGACATTAAATAGGGAATGTATTATTTCAGTCGAGTCATTCGTCAGTGCATTTGGCTGAATATATTGTATTCATGAAATGTTTTATGAAAATCAAATGTTAGATTCAGAATGTTGTGGCAGACAGTGCACTTACACACGAAAAAGGTTTTATTTTGGATACTTACACGTGTTTCTATGTCATAATTGATTGTGTCAATAAATGCATGTTTTCAAACTCAAAAATAATCGTTTGAATAATCGTGATATCAATATTGACCAAAATAATCGTGATTATGATTTTTCCCATAATCGAGCAGCCCTAATGTAAGCTATTTTTTTTTTCCAGTATTTTGAACATTGAGGCCCCTTTGTAGTTTGTCTAGGATGAAATAGAGTGGTTAATCAAGTATTGTAGCGAACTACAGTTTATATCGTGTTTTATTGCACATTTAGCGCATTTTCGCCCTACTGTTGAGTTGGAGAACGTAGCGAAAAGACTACAACCAAACGTAAACAGCCCCCCTTTCCGTTTCCGGCCAACAAGCAATGATTCTAGGAGGCATTCTAGTCCTATGAGCCAGAGAACTAACTTATGGATTGTACATATCTATAATATGAAATTCATCTTAGCCTTTATACCACAGATACTCTAGTCTAGGGTCTATAGCATATAACTGTGTTGTCTGATTACAGTTTAATTATTTTTTCACAATTTAACAGCTCTCGTTTTGAAGAATAATCACAGCGCCATTCGTTTCAATGGGAATCGCGACGGTCTATACTTTCAACATAAAGTGTACATATTTATAATTTGAAATTCGTCCCAGCCTTTATACGACAGATACTATAGGGTCTATAGCATATAACCGCTTTTTCTGATTACAGTTTAATGTAACAGTAAGCTGACAACACTGCAACTGCAAATCAACCACACAGAGATAACTATGGCAACCGGTCAAACAACACGGCGTTCTGCGCGCGCATCCGGCATGTTGATAAACAAATAACCCCCATATTGAACGAAGTTAAACCAAGTGAGTGTGCCGTTCACAGACACCAGAATGAACGAGTTCACAGTAACGTTCATCAGGGAGTAATACAGTACCTTCAATTCACGTTCGCCCAAAATATGAACGAGTTCATGAACTATCGTTCAATGAACGCGTTCAGGCACAACACTGCTCCTATATGAAAAAGCTGTAACTACTAATGGTAACAGACTGCTACGGTATACTACATTAAAAATCTCAAGGTGTGATCTGACTATAGGGAGCCGGTACTTTAGCCTTAACTAATAATAAACAATAAGTCATACATGGTATGATGTATATTGGAACAATTCACCAATGCTCTTTAGCAGCGCTGCTTGGGCGCTGACCGTCGCTGGGCCAGTCCAGCGTGAAGCCGAGGTCACTGTGGGCGAGGGTGCAACACATGAGTATTTATAGTCGCCTCATCAAGCTCACCCCCCACTGGGCATCGGCCCCGCCCCCTGTCTGCAGCCAGCTCTGAGCCATGCCCCCTCATGCCACAATGCTCTTTTATTATTGTCCGGATGAGGTCTGTTGGAGTTTGAAGGGGTCTTGGGTCAACTATACCAGAGATGGGTTCAGCATAGAAGTGTTTCTAGGTTGTTCGGTTCGCTCGACAAAGACCTGTTTGAACCAAATGAAAGATGAAAAAAACATAGCGACTTCTCCGCTGAACCGACAGAACACCGACAGAACACGTTTCCACACCCGATCCCGGGTGTGGAAACGCTTGTGATTCTACAGAGGATCTGCCCTGCCATGCAATGATTCAGAAAACATTTGCCCCGAGCTCTGGGATAGGGATTACTGATGAGGGGGAGGATCGATGGTCAATCCATGAGCCTGGATGTGGACCCCCATCCTTTATAGCAGCGAACTGCTCATCATGGGGAATAAAGAAGACGGGACCGTACCCATCAACCAGCAAAGCAGCCCTGTTGGCCCTTAAGTGGTCAATTCTTCTCACAATGTAGAACAAAAAAAAAGATTATATTGATTTTAAAAAGGATTTCATTGCTTCCACTCAAAAAAGTTATGTAGGACACATTGTCTTGTTTTTAACCATCTCTGCTTCTCTCCTGTTTGTCTTTCCCACTTTAGATCTTCTTCTTTTGCTTCAATTTTTTGAAGCACATTGTCTCAGAGAAGTTCTCTGCCATTAGGAAGCCCAGGTAGGTCCGCCCTTTTCCTGCTGCCCTCCATCTCCTTCACACAAGTCTGATCAATCTGCTATTTCATGGAGAACCAGGCTTATGTAACCCACCATGGAATAGGTCTGGGTGAACAATAGTTCTGTTTCTCTTGCCTCATTCTCCCTCATAGATATGCATAGCCTCTTTCTGGTGTTTTTTCATCTGTCTGTCTGTGTGTGTGTGTGTGTGTGTGTGTGTGTGTGTGTGTGTGTGTGTGTGTGTGTGTGTGTGTGTGTGTGTGTGTGTGTGTGTGTGTGTGTGTGTGTGTGTGTGTGTGTGTGTGTGTGTGTGTGTCCGTAGAAGGAAGAACTCCCACTTCAAAGACAATGATTTCACTGTAGATGACCTCTGCCAGTTAAGTAAGTGGGTCCCTCAGCGGAGGGGAGGGGGGGGGGGGTAGATGAATGGCTCTCGGGGCCTCCTCAGAGCATCATTGATAGAGTGCCCTGATGAAATGGTTAAATCCAGAAACTAAATAAAACACAGGTTGTCTGCAAACCTTTAGTGTTATTGGACAAAATGCTCTTGCTCAAGCATACATTGCTGAATTGCCACTTTGTTTATCTGTAATTTGACACATGCTCTGTCTTTTAATTGTTGCCTGTGCACTGATGCATTTGTTAGCAGCAGTGTGGAGCAGTATATTTAGCAGGGGGGAGGATAAGATGGATCTAGAAGGTGTGAGATTAAGTAGGGGGGTCCTGATGCTGTGTGTTGTGATGGTGCACAGAGTCCAGGGACCGCGGCAGCGTGACCAGCCTGAGCAGCGACTTCTCCCTCATCACCGAGGAGATGGGAGGGGGCGTGGCCGGGGGCGGAGCCTCCAGCCTTACCACCGACGTGGCCGAGCTGCATCCCAGGTAGCCACACACACACACACACACACACACACACACACACACACACACACACACACACACACACACACACACACACACACACACAGTGGAAAACACCACGTTTCCCTGACCATTGTTCAATCTAGACCGACCCTTTGTGTTGCCGTCCATCAGGCGTTATAATCTAGGGGGCTGTCCATCAGGTGTTATTATCTAGGGTGCTGTCCATCAGGTGTTATTATCTAGGGTTTCGTCCACCAGGTGTTATTATCTAGGGTTTCGTCCACCAGGTGTTACTATCTAGGGTGCTGTCCATCAGGTGTTACTATCTATAAGGGGTATAACGGTACACTGAAGTCACGGTTTGGTTCATACCTCGGTTCAGACATCACGGTTCGGTTCGAGTTCGGTACAATGGCGGGAAAAGAAAAAACTAAAATGCAGAAGGCAGTTCTTTTTTATTGTGCATGTCTCAGGTTGTACCGCCTAGTGTCATACAGTCTCTCCCCTGAGCTAGCTGCAACAGCCTGAACTGTGTAATCTAAAATGTAAAAAGTAAACAATAAGTAGGCCCCACATCATCTCCAGACTGAAAACGCAGCATGTCTTATTTCTGAAAGTGCAAAGTAAACAGAATTTTGGCGCATTTCCACTGGAGCGTGCGGGTCAGTTCGGTGGGGCTTGGTGGGGTAGTGAAGGTGCGGTTCGTCTCAGCTCAGATACGGCTCGCGTTTCCACCGCCGACAGTGACCTTATGGTAGGGGGGGGGTTTAAACCGGATGGCGATAGCCGTGGCAGCTATGTTAGCATTGTGACCTCATAACAGCCGGACACAGTGTAGCCTGCTAATATTTCCAAGAGAAAAGATGAACGCGCACAATGGACAAAGATCAACAATGTAGGACGTCCAAGAAGGAAGGCAAACTTTTGTGGGACATTTTCTTCAGTAAACTAAGCTTTCGTCGCAGAAATTCCTCGCGGATAATGTGTCTGTTTGTTATTATCCCCCTGTCTCACGGAAGTGCGATTCTATCGACCAATCAACGGAGGACGTGTGTAGCTCGAACTTGCCGGCACCCTTTCAGGCTCCTCAGTAGACTATCTCAACAGAGGAGTACAGCGAGACGAGTACGGCTGACTCCGGGTCACACCCACTTTCGGCGGTGGAACGTGATACGTGCCGCACCTTAGCGAACTGAACCGACCCGCACCCTCCGGTGGAAACGCGCCATTAGTTGTCCCTGAAGAACTCGCGTTTCTAACATTAGTTCTGCATTGCATTAATTAATTCGCACGCCAGTTTTATTTAATTTATACCGTGTATTCTCTGTGTAAATCCATGCACCGAACGGTGACGTCCGTACCGATTCGGTTCAGTACGAATACATGTATCGTTACACCCCTACTATCTATGGTGCTTTCCATCAGGTGTTGTTATTAGGGATGTGAATAACTCATGGTCGAATTATCTGTGGGTGGTATGAAACAAAAATCGATAATTTGATGTGTGCCGGCATTCACAAAGGCAGCCATGGATCGTCGGTAAGAAATCACAGTATCTTAAACGCAAAAAATGAACTACCCTAACACCGGAGGGGCCCCGGTGTTAATATCTAGGTGAGGGCCCCTCAGGTGTTACTATCTAGGTGAGGGCCCCTCAGGTGTTATTATCTAGGTGAGGGGCCCTCAGGTGTTATTATCTAGGTGAGGGCCCCTCAGGTGTTACTATCTAGGTGAGGGCCCCTCAGGTGTTACTATCTAGGTGAGGGCCCCTCACGTGTTACTATCTAGGTGAGGGCCCCTCACGTGTTACTATCTAGGTGAGGGCCCCTCACGTGTTACTATCTAGGTGAGGGCCCCTCAGGTGTTATTATCTTGGTGAGGGCCCCTCAGGTGTTACTATCTAGGTGAGGGCCCCTCAGGTGTTACTATCTAGGTGAGTTACTATCTAGGTGTCAGCGTTACATAACATATGTCCCCCACATGCTGCCCCCCTCCCAGGAAGAAGGGCCCCACCTCATCGCCCCAGACAATGGTGTGGAGTAAGCCCCCCCACCTGGAGGATCACCTGTACCACCCGCTGGGCGAGGCCCGGTCTTCCAGCTCCTCCTCCTCCAACCAATCGGAGCAGGGCATCACGCGCGCAGGGAGCAGCCCGTTGGCCGTCCCTGGCAGAAGGTAAACCCTGGAGCTGTGGTCTGTTTTACCTGTGTTCAGTCAAAGCACGTGCTCTAACCGTCAGCCGCAAGGACACAAACGCACAAACCCCACAACAGACTGAAAGAGATCCCTGTGATAGTAGTGGCCACAGTTACAGCAGAGGTCCCAGATCAAAGAGCTCGCTGAGCTCCGAGAGGGCCACGGGCCAGAGAACGCTGGGGTCAAGGCTCTTGAGAATCCTAACCTTTATTTAACCAGGCTGGTCTCGTTGACATTCAACATTTATTTTACAAATGAGACCACATATGAAACACGGTTGACCTTTGACCTCCAGTCCACCAGGGGGTCAAGCTCCCTCAGGCTCTGCTGCTTTGAGCTCAGTTCCATGAGGCCTGAAGCTGGCTCAGTCCTCCCTGAGGGTCTCTAACCAGACCGGTCTCTAACCAGACCGGTCTCTAACCAGAACGGGCTCTAACCAGACCGGTCTCTTAACCAGACCAGGCTCTAAAGAGCCTGGTGTGTGAGTAGGCTACAGAAGGCAAGATGACTAGTAATGGTTGGTTTAGTGTGTCCAGGTTAGCAGAAGGTAGGATGACTAGTAAAGAAGTTTTTGTGTGGCATGGTTAGCAGAAGGTAGGATGACTAGTAAAAGGTGGTTTTGTGTGGCCAGGTTAGCAGCAGGTTGACTAGTAAAGATGGTTTAGTGTGGCCAGGTTAGCGGCAGGATGACTAGTAAAGATGGTTTTGTGTGGCCAGGTTAGCGGCGGAGTACCCCCGCTCCGGCTCCTCCCTCTCCACCGACTACGGCAGCTGGCAGATCGTGTCGGGCTGCGGCAGCATCCATGACCACGGCCACTTCATGCCTCCGGCCTCCGCCTCCTCCACCTCTTCCTGCGCCGTGGCCACCGCCGCCTACGACCCACCCCTCCCCTTCAGCTTCCAGGACGAGGGCCCCAGCGGGCGCATGTGAGTGGGCCCCTGTTGTAGCTGAACACTGGCTGCGCTGCTCATCACATGCCATCATCAGAAGCTGTGGGTGTGTGGCCCCTGTGTCAGGGACCTTGGTGTGGCCCGTGTGTCACGGACCTTGGTGTGGCCCCTGTGTCAGGGACCTTGGTGTGGCCCCTGTGTCACGGACCTTGGTGTGGCCCCTGTGTCATGGACCTTGGTGTGGCCCCTGTGTCATGGACCTTGGTGTGGCCCCTGTGTCATGGACCTTGTTCTGGATGTGTGAAGATATGGTGAGGCTCAAGCCTGTGTTCATGAAGCCACCATGCACATCACACTTCCCCTCCAGACCTGGCGCTGCCATGAGGTGTGGAGTTTAGGTCTGGCATCGAGAGGACAAGCTTCGTGTGGAGCTCAGGCCAGCCTCAGTGGTGTGTTTCTAACCTCCACTGGGAGCTATGGAACGTCCCCTTCACGTTTGGCCATTTAATTTGGCTGAATGATTGATCATCATGCAGCATTCAATTATAAAGTGAAATGGTAAACGTTACTGAGGTTTGAAAATTTAGCCTTTACTCTCCCCCTAAAAAGGGGGAAATTGAAGTAAATCCTCTACAATTGACCTTTTGTAATGACGCATCAAATCTATAGAGGGTTTCCACATGAGGGCTTCTTTGGACTGTTACACAGCCCTCCAGTCATGTTGAACAGCCTCTTTCGCCATCAGGAGCGCAACAGAACGGTTTAATGATCTATGCAGCTAGTAGGGGCCGCTAGCGGCTCTGAGGGTCTGATCAGGAACCTATTGGTGGATTAGTTCCAGGCAGGTGGGGCCTACGTTCTTAAAGGTTGTTCCCAGGGGAAACGCTCACCACATGGGTTCATCCCTAGGCTCAGCGGTGAGCAGCAGGATTCTTTGCTGTCTGTGTGTCAGCTGGGTGGTGAGCAGGTGGCGCAGGCCGTTCCAAAGCTGTTTCTGGAGAACGCTCATGTTCCGTGTCATGGCAAACGCTGTGTATCAGGATCATACGCTGTGTGTTTTCTTCATACACCGGTATCCAAGCAACTGAGCAAGGGGTTCTTTTTAGTCTTCTTATTCTGTTCCGAAAAATGGATGATGGGATCTCGCCATGGATACTCAGTCAGTCAGTAAGTCGCTCACTCACTCGCACGCTGCCTTGTCATGGAGGGGGAGGAGCTAGTGCTTCATGCTGGCGGTGGGGTCTGGTTCATGGTCATTGGGTGATGTAGTTGGTGGACTACTTTAGCCCCTCCCTCCCTGGGGCAGCAAGGGGGGCTGGCCATTTCTAAAGTCTAATTGATTGCCCTTCTCAACACCTCTGACACAGCTATGACAATGCTGTGTGGACGCATGTGATTGACAGGCAAATGGCTTCCCTGACCCAATTAGGGCAGAGAGGCCCTGGTTGGTCAGAAATCAGCTGGAGAAAGGTCCCAAATGGAATTGTCCTACGGAGGCCGTTGCAGTGAAATGATCTGCAAGCATTAGACTAACTAAAACTGGGCTTGTAGCAGACTCAATGGTAGTTTCTGTATCACACACCTTTAGGAATAGATGAACATTTGTAGTTTTAATACGATATGTCTTCCTTTTTGACAAACCCTCTTCTCCCTCCCTCACTCTCCCCCTCCCTCCCTTCCCTCCTCCCTCCCTCTCACTCCCTCTATCTCCTCCTCCCCTCCCTCCCCCTGCCTTACTCCCTCCCTCCCCGCCACTTCCTCCCCCACCCTCCCTCCCCAGGTGTGGCTTCCTGTCGGAGCGTCAGGCCCGTCTGGAGGCGGTGCGGGAGCTCTTCCTGGCCGCCTACAGCTCCACCGTGGGCCTCAAGTCGTCGGCCCCCAGTCCCTCCGGAGCCATCTCGGGGCTCCTGGAGCAGTTTGCCCGCGGCGTGGGCCTCCGGGGAACCAACAACATCGTGTGACTGAGTCCCCTCCTGCTGCTCCCAGCTCCCCGGTCCGTCCGTTGCCCCCTGACGCTCAGCTGACACGCCCTAACTGCTCCGGACATTTCGCATTAAAGTGCCAAAAAAGATTTATTCGATTCTGGGGCTGAAATGTTTATTTTTTTATTCTGATTAATTTTTTGTTCATCCTTTTAATTACATTTAAAAGGCTCTTTCTTATATTTTGAGTTTTTTTATGTATTTGTCTCCTGCACATTGAAACGTCCCCCTGTGGGTCTTCAGTTCAGTGTGTTCAGGGCAGCTCTGTGTCGCCTCGGGGCTCCACGGTGTCACCACGTAGGGGACGTGAACGTGGCCCCCTTCACGAGACAGCCTCCTCTCTGCAGGCCCTTCTTCCTCCTCTCATCCTCCTCTCATGCGAGTCTCACGTCCGTCGCTCGTGGTGCTGCTGTTCTTCTCCACTGATTTGGACGGTCCATCTGATCGATCCACCGAGATCAATTGCTCTTCATGTGTTCACACGGACACGCCACTCGTTGAAGAAAAGAAAGAATAAGAAAAGGTAACTGTTTCATAACGGCTTTAGTGGACGGTTCGGTTCAGTACGAGCAGGCTTGGTGGCGGACGTCTGTTGTCGTGAGTCCAATCAAGAGGAGATCAATTCTGCTGTTGTGATCCTGTCATTGACAGCATCACCTGGTTTCACCTCGTTCAGGGAGCCCCTCCCTGATTACCTCATTAAACGTCAAGATTTCAACGGCCAAACTGTGTTCCCATGGTAGCCAGGGGTCTCACAGCGTGTGGTGGTCTGTGGGAGCGCTGTCAGGTGGCCCCTCGGTCTGGAGCCAGGCTCACTTTCTGTTTTGATCATTTACACACACATGGGCGGGGCTGCTCCTCTGGTGTGTGTGTGTGTGTGTGTGTGTGTGTGTGTGTGTGTGTGTGTGTGTGTGTGTGTGTGTGTGTGTGTGTGTGTGTGTGTGTGTGTGTGTGTGTGTGTGTGTGTGTGTGTGTGTGTGTGAGTGTGAGAGCTGTTAGATGATGACATGATATTCTAGCATTACTTTCTCAGAGGAGGTCATCACTATATCGGTTCATTATCAATATGCGTTTGCTAACATCGCTCCACCTCAGGATCTTGGTGCCTTTCTTCTCAGCAGCTCTACTGTGAGGCTGAGGACAGACGTATTACACCTTCCTTCAACAAGAGTCCTCCATTGGCGTTGGGTATAATCATCCTGTCACTGACGGGGCCACAGGTCGTTATGTTGGCTCATCGTCTCAATAATTGGGTAGCAGATCATTAACGGGGGAAGAGGGATTCAGGAAGAACACGATGCATCCTCCCTTGTGGGTTTTAAACTAGCTGAGGTTTGTGATCTGGCTTCAGCACAACACAAGGACTTGAACAACCACCGCTTCTAACGCTACTTTCACGTCTTCAGTTTGGAATGGGGAATGAACCCGTCAACTCTTACAATTCCCTTTTTAAGTTGTTTTTCAATGTATGTGTGGTAGGGTTGAATGTTTGCTTTAAATATATCATGCCTTAAGGCCCCTTTTATCATGCATTCTCTAATAAGTAAAATCACAGCGAAAAGTTCTGAAATAATTGTATTTAAAGTGTTGATGGATCGGTTATTTAACTTGGGGACGTCACACTTCTTTAATACTTCAAAACTCTTAAATATGAAAGCTCACACGCGGATATGCTTATCATCTGGCAACACCGTTTTATACAAAAGGCATTTCTTTGTCTATATGTCTTTTGGACAAAATTCTCTTTTGTATGAAGTATATCATAGAAAAGCTCAATTTCAAAAGAATGGATGGATGTCCCTGTCTATGTCTGATAGATGTCTGCACTAGGTATATCTGCTCTGTTGGGATGTCTGGAACAAGCAGGCTGATTCTCCTGTTGGTTCTACGAACTGGTTTAGTGTCTGGACCAGGTACCAGCAGGCTGTAATCCTCCCGTTGGTTCTACAAAACCTTTATTCTTGATCATCAACTTGGTTGTCGAGGCCTTTAGAGTTTCCTTTGTTTTTCCACCGGTTTTAAGATTATCCTATGTTTTTCTTTTATGATTTGTTGTCTTTGAGATTTTATTTTTAAACGCTGTACTCATTGTCATGTTGTCGTTGTTGAGACCTTTTCGCTTTGTATATTTTTAAATAATTTTGACATTTTGTTATTAAATTGCCCTTAATTGTTCGCAGTGTTTTCCGGCTACATTCAAAGGTGAGCTGAGAGGTAGGGGCTAATTGTTAATAAAGAAGTGAACACAAAAATGGCTCTTGAATATATGTATGATAGTTATATATGATATATCATTTATTACACATGATATGGGTGCCATCGTACAGTCGTTTTATGCAGAACTAAATTATGGATGTTATTTGTGGTGCTACCCCTGCCATGTCGGGGAAAGGACGCGGATAAGAGTCGTCAGTAGGCTTACCGCCCTCGCACCTGTCCCGCGCTCTACCCACACCTGTCCGGCTCTCTACCCCCACCTGCCGGCCGACCAGATGAATTGCCAGACCAGGGAAGCCGTGGGTTCGCGGTTGGAGCTTCGCCTACCATCTGAGGATGAATGAAGCCTCCTCCTCCACACACCTCGGTGCGGAATGCCTCCAGTTCGTCCTCAGGTCTGCTGTCCTGACCAGGTGTTTTAACGGCCCTGCTCATAAGTGGAGGAAACAATCTGCCAAACAAATGACAGCTGCAAAGTAGTGCCGAGGTGTTTTGCTTTAACTTGGAATAGTGAACTGGTTTGAAACTGGCCATGGCCACCATCGGGGACTTCGACCCGCTCACCTCCACCGTGCCTGCCACCAAGATAGAGATCACCGTGTCGTGCAGGTAAGAAGCGCAATGTCCAGCATTGGAATTGTATTTATTAAGTATATCTTTCTTTTAAGGAGGCCTACGTCCAGAATGGAGAAATTAAGATATTATTAGTCACGAAGCCTTAGTGATTGTTTCGTTGTTGTATCTACCCGGCGTGGTCTAACGTCGCTAAGCTTTATATTGTGACCACATGCCTCTAACATCGGGGTCGTTTGTAACGGGGGTCTGTCGGACGGTGTTCTTTTTCGTCACCGGGGTCTGCAGGGCGGTGGGTGTCTTTAACCTGGAGGGGTCGGTTGTAAGTAACGGCGGTCTGACGACGTTGGGTGGGTGTGGAGTGCTTGATGCGCGCAAACCAACAGATTTATCCAGTGCCTTCAAGTGCGCTCCGCTGTTCCGTCCGGATATGGTGTCAATACCGTGATGTTAAACCAACTCTGGACTGCCCCATTCCACATCAGTGGGCTTTACACATTATACAATGTGGTTAAATTAAGCTTACTTTTATTAATCTTAACTGTAACGGTGAGATGTGTAGGTGCGTGCGTGTGTGTTGGAAGGCCCTACTGGGCGTATAAAGAGAATGGTTGTTGATGACTTCGAAATGATTAATCTAAACTTCCACAGGATGAAGTTATTTTATGAAGTTTTCTATAGAAAGACCGTCAACCTGTTCCCCACAGTTGAACTAAGATGTGACATAGCCAGCCTAAGTCTGTTTCTTACTTTTCCTTCTGTAACTTGCGGGCCTTAAAATGTAATTAAATTTGGGAAGCATTATGTGTGTCATCCAACCCCCAACTCATGTGTGATGGACCAGCGTCGTTGGCTCCTTAATCCGCAGACCAGAGGAGCCGTTTCCAGGCCAATTTACAAATGCTCATACGCTGCAAGCTCCGACGTTGTGACGGCTCTATTCTTGATAATACATTTATTTAATGCTATATTTTATATATAATAAAATATCTATATGTATTTGATATATATTTGAGTTAGTTGATATTGAGACGGCTCTATTATTTTAGATTAATTAAGAGAATGTATATTTGAGCTAGTTTATACTGAGACAGCTCTATTCTTTTAAATTAATTAAGAGAATATACTTGTGCTTGTGTATATGCTCTATCCCAGCCCCCTCTCCTGCCCACTATTGGAGTTGTGGCCGGTCTGGGAGGATTAGATGAGGGGCTGTCTCCGATCCCTGCCACTCACTGACAGAACTGGGTTGGATTGATACCCCCAGGAGACGCAACAGGACATGAGAGAGAGAGAGCCCGACCCCGACCCCTGGCTTGGCCCCATATGCTGCTACTGTCAGATATATTGTAAAGTAGCCTCACACTGGAGGAAACACATTTCCTTAGATCTCACTGCTTTCTTGAAAGGCTTTCACTGTTTAATTGCGTTACTTGAAAGTCAAGTCGTCCTGTGTATGTCCATGAATATGGAGATCTTTGTGATAATGTAAACATCACCAGCCAAACTAAACAATCCAAGTGTGTGTGTGTGTACTGGCTGACGTAAGGAAGAGAGATAGAGTCATGTAGAGCACTCCCCTTTACTCTATAAAAGCATGGGCCTTGAAAGTCCTCTTCTAACGTGTTCATCAAAACAGTCCTGATAGCCAGATACTGACAGACAGACTGACTGACTGACTGACTGACTGACGTTGGGCCTTGAAAGTCCTCTTCTAACGTGTTCATCAAAACAGTCCTGATAGCCAGATACTGACAGACTGACTGACTGACTGACTGACTGACTGACTGACGTTGGGCCTTGAAAGTCCTCTTCTAACGTGTTCATCAAAACAGTCCTGATAGCCAGATACTGACAGACAGACTGACTGACTGACTTTGGGCCTTGAAAGTCCTCTTCTAACGTGTTCATGAAAACAGTCCTGATAGCCAGATACTGACTGACTGACTGACTGACTGACTGACTGACTGACTGACTGACTGACTGACGTTGGGCCTTGAAAGTCCTCTTCTAACGTGTTCATCAAAACAGTCCTGATAGCCAGATACTGACAGACAGACTGACTGACTGACTGACTGACTGACTGACTGACTGACTGACTGACTGACTGACTGACTGACTTTGGGCCTTGAAAGTCCTCTTCTAACGTGTTCATGAAAACAGTCCTGATAGCCAGATACTGACTGACTGACTGACTGACTGACTGACTGACGTTGGGCCTTGAAAGTCCTCTTCTAACGTGTTCATGAAAACAGTCCTGATAGCCAGATACTGACTGACTGACTGACTGACTGACTGACTGACTGACTGACGGTCCTGGTCCGCTGGGCAGGTTTCCTGAGACCTGAAGATGTTCCTTTGAGACCGTATTAGACAACCTGAGCATGACTGCCCTGTAGAGAGGCCCGTGATTAGACACATGCACACACGCACACACAGGGCTGTGTATGGTACTCGTATCTTTAAGGTAAGACCATTTAAACTCTAGCAAAGGTCTCCAGTAAACCTAACAGGCTGTCGGTCCGGTTCAATCTAGAAACCAATCACCCTGCAGGGTTTTGCTTGATGCCTTAAACCACAAAGTGTTCTTTGGTGGAGCGACATCTGATTGGTCCGCCACTGCAGCTGCTACAGTGTCCTGCCCTCGGCGCAGAGCGGAACCCACCTGCAGGAGACACAGCCAGGGAAGGCCTTGCTCGAGGGAAGGCGGACATGCTAATCATTTAAGAGGAAGAACTTACTTGCTAGTGGCTGGATTGAGAATGTTGTTGATGTTTTTACTAATACTTCAGTTATTATACAACTATTTTGAATCCTTTGTAACCTTTCAAAATGTATTATTGTGAAGATCATTTTGATGGGGAAGTGGTGGTATTGAACTCATCTTAATGCTTCCATTCACATCACTGTTATCGATGACGTAGTCCATGGTATCTGGATCACTAAGGCTATTGGGATTGGTACTGGTATCATCTTTTATTTACACCGAACCCATTCCAACTCGCGCATGAAAGCACACACGCACACACACGCCCAGACTATTACACACTTGCACCCTTGAAGCCTTGATTGCTACCACTTACATCGGAGGGAGTGACACATCCTTACGTTTTCCCAGATGAAAAGGTCCTCAGCCAGGGGTTTGTCAGTGCTCAGAGTGAAGGTAACCTCCCCCCCCTCCACCCCAGCACCCAAACCCGCTCCTGGCTTCACGATGACCCCTGACCCCTCGGTCCCACCAATCAGCAGGCATTGTTAATGAGCGTAGGGGCAGTCTGGCGTCAGATCCATGGAATTATCAGTAGGGTGTTGTTTTCTGATCCCTCTCAGCTGTTGTGCCCTGGGCTGTAGGCCTGATGTCTGGAGCAGCGCTTAATGACCTTTGATCGATAGGAAGGAGTCAGAATGAGAGGGGGCAGCTCTATCTAAGGCTATTCATTGGTGTGATCTAGAGACACACAGGTCTTTAAGGTCACACTACTGTAAAGACCTATGGATTGGGATGTGGAATGGACAAACGTTAAAAAGGTGTCCAGGCTCGTCCCTCGAAGCGTACGAGAGCAGGAGGTACGCTCTTATTTGACTTTCCTTAGTTTCTTCAAGGTAAGAGCGCTGTAACTAGCGGAAGAGATTGTCACCATTGGCATTTCATCAGAGAGATGCTGGGGGGGGTCGTTACTCTGGGACTAACGAAGGACCCCAGGCTCTTGGATCTATTTCAGGACGGTTGGCACGGCGACGCATCGTCCAGCCAAATCCCCGTCCACCAGCGTGCTTCAGTGCAGCCCTGAGGACACGCATTGGCCCCCCCCGTGACAGGCAGCTGCACCTCTCTGTAGAGCTGTCTGGAGCCACCGGCGCAAACACACGCACGCACATCCCCACATGCACGTGCAAAAACACAAGCACACACACACACACACACACACACACACACACACACACACAAGCAGAGACACACTTACATGCACCAATGCGCACACACAGACATACATAGACACACGCAGACACAGACACACTCACAGACATAATTATACACACAAGCGCACAGACGCACGCACAGACAGAAACACACACACACACACACACACACCAAGATGGGTGCCTACAAGCTGGCACACATACACACAGGGGCCCACACGCAGGCCCAAAGAAGCACACACAAACACAAAAACAGGGGCCCACAAGTGGACATATGCCGCTTTTCCACCGCACATGTAGCTCGACTCGACACAACACGACTCGACACGACTCGACACGGTAGCAGCGCGGGTGCTTTTCCACCGCAAATAGTACCTCCGGGACGTGGGCGGGGTCGTCTGCGCGAAAGGGCCGTGACGTATTTTTGTACGCGACGCAAACAACACCTACGTAACCCACACATGGACAGAACCCACATAACAACAATGGAGAACATCGATGCGATGGTATTCGTGTTCGTATTATTCGCTGGCATGTTGAAGAAATGGAATATGTTGGCTGCGGCGCTACTATGGCTGTTCTATCGTTACCAGCATGGTTGCCATGTCGCTCTCGTGACGGTGTGCAGTGGAAAAGCGGCATTATGCCGCTTTTCCACTGCATGGTACCAGCTCGACACGACTCGACTCGACTCGACTCAGCTCGCCTTTTTTGCGTTTCCACCGCGATCTAGTACCTCAAGTGGCTGCTTTTTCTAGTACCGCCTCGCTCTAGGTTCCAAGCGGCTGAGCCGATGCTAAAATGTGACGTCGGCAGACGGCCGGCCACTGATTGGCCAGAGAGTGTGACGAAGTCACGAGAGCGACATGGCAACCATGCTGGTAACGATAGAACAGCCATAGTAGCGCCGCAGCCAACATATTCCATTTCTTCAACATGCCAGCGAATAATACGAACACGAATACCATCGCATCGATGTTCTCCATTGTTGTTATGTGGGTTCTGTCCATGTGTGGGTTACGTAGGTGTTGTTTGCGTCGCGTACAAAAATACGTCACGGCCCTTTCGCGCAGACGACCCCGCCCACGTCCCGGAGGTACTATTTGCGGTGGAAAAGCACCCGCGCTGCTACCGTGTCGAGTCGTGTCGAGTCGTGTTGTGTCGAGTCGAGCTACATGTGCGGTGGAAAAGCGGCATTAGACACCAAACAAAAACTTAAGAGAAAATAAAAAACGCACACAAAGAAATGTCCATCCTAGCCAATGTGTAGGTCATGTTTCTGGAAGATGTAGGAGCCAATATTGCAGGGCAATGGAGGGAACTACCCTGCCTTTTACAATCACACACGGTACTGACAGCTGCAGCTCAGGTCACATGAGAGGATCCCTCCCCTCGCTGCCTCTCCATCAGCTCACCACACTTTGTTAGACGCTGAGCACATGTTGTCACTTCTGTTCGGAGATGGATCTGCTACCAATAAATATTCCCACCCTTTGCCTCACACATGCGTGTATGGCCCTATGATGTATGTGTCTGGGTTTGGGTTGAGAGGCTCACAAACAGCCTGCTGGTAGATTTTTTCCACAGTTTTTTCTCATTATTTTACTATTATTGTTGTATTATTAGATCATATTCTTATTCTTATTATTACATTTTCGTCTCAGTTGGATGATTTCTGTAAATCCTGGGATCAAGTAGTCTGCCGCGCTCCAAAGAACGCACCGGTTCAGAAGTGGGTCGCAGAACAGAGCAGAGACGCACAGGAAGCAGCCTGCTTCTGTCTTCTCATTGGGCCGCCCCAGACTGCTTCTGTCTTCTCATTGGGCCGCCCCAGCCTGCTTCTGTCTTCTCATTGGCCCGTGTGGTGTACCAGCCTGTGGCCTGCTGCTCTACAGATGTATTATTCAGTCCATGGTTGAATCCATCTGCCAAATATCAATCCGTTCATTCAGTTAGTGTGTGATTTGTCATGAAACAAATCCAACCCAAAGTGGAATGAGTTCCTTTCTTCTTCCCATTATATAAAAAGGAGAATGTTTTAGCTGATAACAAGCTATTTCATGTGCTTCCAGGGATTCAAACCTGGTATTTCTTGTGCCAGTTGGCTGCTGTGTGTGTGGGCTTCTCTGGTTCTCAGGCTTCAGGGTACAGCCAAGCATATGATGCTCTGCTTTGTCTCCTCAAAATCTCTCTTCTCCTCGGACAAATAACTTGAAACACAGCGTGGCTGTTCTGCTCGTAGCAACGCAGGTTCCGTTCCTTCCGTTGTGGTTTGCTTATCAACAGCAACATGTATTAAAAAAAGCATTCAACGTGTTTAGTGTGCTGTTATGTGTGGGATAATAGCACCTCATCTTAGCATCTTTAGGGAACCACCTGGGATGGAAGCGCCGCCTTAGATTCTCCGCTTGGCAAATGAACAGAAACATTGTTGAACGTTATTCTGTAACTTTAATCCCTGAATAGAAATGGTCCAGCTTTTCAATCGCATAAAAGAGACATGTGGAGATGTGGAGTATTATGGGATGGCATCGGGCCAGGTCTGGCCCCTCCCCTTCCTCTCCCATGCATGGTTGAGCTGTGTCAGAACTTCCAGTCCTGGGAGCGAAAAGAAGAACCAAGCCAGGAAACTAACAATGTCTTCTTCCTCCACAGGAACCTGCTGCACATGGACACCTTCTCCAAGTCAGACCCAGGTAGCCTTCATTCTCTCACTACTAACCCTTACCCTAATCCTTAACCTCGGAACCCTTCATCACAGTAACAGCTTCCACCCTTACCCTTAACCTAGGAACCCTTCATCACACTTACAGACTCCAACCTTAACCTAGGAACCCTTCATCACAGTTACAGACTCCACCCTTAACCTTAACCTAGGAACCCTTAATCACAGTTACAGCCTCCACCCTTAACCTTAACCTAGGAGCCCTTAAACACAGTAACAGACTCCACCCTTAACCTTAACCTAGGAACCCTTCATCACAGTTACAGACTCCACCCTTAACCTTATCCTAGGAGCCCTTAATCACAGTTACAGACTCCACCCTTAACCTTTACCTAGGAACCCTTCATGACAGTTACAGCCTCCACCCGATTACAGCAGAGGCTCCCTCCTTTCAGGGGCCATGAGGAGGGCCACAAGGTCCAAAGTAAAAAAAGACCTATAAATAATAACAAATGGTACCAGGCATATCAATTATCTATGTCTAAAGCTATCGACAAACCATGGGCTAAGCTTATGCCCCTTTAAGCTATTGGAAAAGTTCAGTAGGCTGGTAATGCCTACTGTGTGTGAGGCTAGCCAGGGCATCCAGCCATGAAACTAGCACGGTGAACGGAGGCTGAATTCTTTTGGGAATTCATTGCATACAAAAAAAAATAAAAAATGGGATGATAATAAAAATAAATAATAAAAAACGTACATTAATTAGGCCAATTGAGAAAAATCGTAATTCTGCACACTATCAGCTTCATCAAAACTTTTCATCATCATCATCATCATCATCATCATCATCATCATCATCACCATAATCATCACCGTCACCATCATCACCATCACCCCACCCCCACCATCATCATCCTCGCCCCCACCCCCACCATCACCATCCCCACCATCATTAGTGTGAACCACATTCTCTGCTTATGCATAATTAGGACATGCCTCAGATTTTCCTCATTACAATGTTGTTTGATATCCATCTCCAGCCCCCTACTCTGAAGAAAAGGTGGCTGGATGTTGGAGCATGTGTGGTATTTACATGAAGGCATCCTTGATCGAACCTTGAACATTTTTTATCTTGGCTTCAACAATGTCGATGTGAAGAACAATAGACGATTAAGAGCCAGTTCACCAGTTATCTCTATTGGCAGATAGAAATAGAAACCTGCATGTGTAGTCAACAGATTGAGTCTCCACTATATTTTACACACACACACACACACACACACACACACACACACACACACACACACACACACACACACACACACACACACACACACACACACACACACACACACACACACACTAAAGGCATGTGGCCCTGTTAGTCAACGCACTGATGAAATTTAAAATACAGTAAACCTGTTAATGTGAGAGCAAAACCAAAAGGAAAAGTCTCAGTCTTCACCCTTCACTCCTTCCAAGCTAGTGAGCTTACAGCCATTTCATGTCGATTTCATGTCCAGGAAAGCCCTCCCCTTCTATAGCAGCATGCTCTCTCCTCTAGACGGAGGAAGGGTTGAAGCTGAACATCAAAGCTGGGACAGCTCATTTACAATCTGAGCAAGTGAACGAGTGGCGGCTGACTTGCATGAATGCATTTCGTAGACACCAGACCGTGCATAATGGCCAATTTTAGAAGGAAAGAACATGCTTTAAGTTTCAAAATGGACTGCTCCTACATAATACTGTAAGGGTGCTGAAGGTTTTGCTTTCTCGTGCCACCGTTTTCCCAAAACGTAGACGAATACGGAGCATGACTCCAAGTACCGTCCGCTACTTCAAGGTAGCGGACGGTAGGCCAGCCACAGACACACAAACCCAGTTCAATGTGGCGCAGCACGGCGCCGGCTATTGATATGACCCACGGATTACCGGCTTAACCTCTCTCTTCCTGGCATGAGCGGGGGCCTGGAGGGCCAGAGAGACCAGGTAATGATCCGACGCCAGAGGGGTCCCGATCCTCAAACCCTTCTAGCCCAGCCCGATCTGGATAAAAAGATGGAAGGAGGCGGGGCGTCTCTGGTCCTAGGGTCTCCTCCAGAGCTCTGTCATGTCCCCGGTCCAGAGCCGCATCCCTCCCCGGAGGAAATAAAACCCTGTTCAGGGCGACTGGGAAAGTGTGTATTGAAACACATCTGTCGGTCCCCAATATTAAATGCCTGCTCAAGATTAAACGAGGACAAACAGATCAATAATAGGAAAGATTGACAGGAGACCCTTGATCCTTTTGAGCTGTAGGGGGCGGGGGTTACAGCGGGAGCGATCGTAGGTTACCATAGGGATAAGTGGTCTGTGAAGTGAGGTCAGTGTCCCCGTTTGGTCCCTCTGTCTCCTGCTCTGTCCACGTGAGGCAGAATCCAGCTTTGGTTTTCCACTCTGCTGGAGGTTTGAACAGGCAGCCCGCCCTCTCCCCGCCGCCCAGCAGGTGGCGTCGGGGAGAGGTCTGAGCCCCGGTCCCACCTGCGACCCGGGAGAGGAGCTGAGCCGGCTGAGGCCAGGCGGTGGGGGAGGCCTGTAGAAGCACCATCTGGCCCGGAGGCTGCTCCATAATCTGAGAAACTCTCCTGGGCTTGGGAGGGGGGGGGGGTCAATTGAGGAGGATGATGATGAAGTGCACCACCTTGACGGGGCTGGCTTTGATGACCCAGGTGGCTCTGTGACAGGACCAGAAATCAGTTCTGGGAGCACGTAGACGGAACCAGTACTCTCCGGCTTTGACTGCCGCCATATCAGCTATGGCTCGGTCTCTGTATATTTTTCTTTTTACATATGTGTCTACATATATACAGTATGTGTATTCATCAGATTGCTAAAGTACAGGTCAGATGGATGCAGTTTATTGCAATATTATATTTAATTAAATACAGAATAAGGAGAATCCAACCTTGGGTGGGGTCAGACAGGACCGCAGGCTCCTGAGGATCCAGGGAATTAGAGATGAGGAATGAGTCATCCTCTGCATGAGTAGGAGTACTGAGGCCAGCACTACCAACCATCTGTGTATATGTGATGGCGCCTCTTATGCTGAGAGACAAAGTTGGACAGTAGAGAAACGGCTCTGCTCAGTACCGCGGGCCCTTCCAACTCTCCACTCGCTCTCTGATTCAGCTGGCTGGGTCCGGTCTGACAGCCGCATGGCTCGCTTCTTTCACAACATCAACATCTTCTGGGAAAGGCTTGCATTGTCCTCCTCAAACATGCTATATTCATCTACATTCACACGCACGCGCACACAGCTATTTATATTATTTATATTGTTAAACTGGCCGACCAGGAGGACCTCGTGTGTTGGGCGTTGTCTGCTTGCTATGGTCTGAGATCCACGGGACATCGACATGGTGGTCTTGTAGGGTGTGGATCTTGCTTTAAAGGATGTGAAGAGTCTGTAATGAATGTCCCCCGGCCCCCTCGTCTCTCCGTCCCCTCATCTCTCTGTCCCCCTGTCTGTCCCCTCATCCCTCTGTCCTCGCCTCCCTCCGTCCCTTAGTTGGGAGGAGGGAGGAGAAGGTGTTAGGGGCCAGAGATGGTGGTGGGCATAGTACAGCCCGGAGGGACTTGAGGGCCAGGATTGTGTCGAGGGATAGTAATCAGGAAGCGGAGAGGAGACCAGAGGATGTTTGAGAGCTGAGGAACAGGAGGGCAGTCCAGCAGGTGAGAAAACATCTGTAAAGAGGGAGAAGATGAAAGGAAATTTGTGTGTGTGGGTGTGTGTGTGTGTGTGTGTGTGTGTGTGTGTGTGTTGGGTGTGTGTGTGTGTGTGTGTAGGGGTGTGTGTAGGGGTGTGTGTGTGAGGATGAAGAGGAGACCTGGGAGGTGGCTTTATTCGGGGGCAGAGCAGAGAAGGGTGGCGGGGGGATGAAGATGAATTAAAGTGAGGGGAAGAAACAAGGGTTTGATGGATGAAGGAGGTATGGGAGATGTCTGAGCCCTAAAGCCCAAAATACATTGCCGGCGAACGGCGTGTGTCCAAAAGCCGCCTCTATTATTTTCTATGTACAACCCCCACACCGGCGGCGGCTAGGCGTGCGACGCCCCGCGATCCTTCAAACCACTGCCCTGAAAAAGCTTCTTCATTTTAGCTGCATGCTGAAAGTCGACTAGTTTGCACCCTATTGGTGCTAGGGGCGGCACTTGACACACCGCCGCACTGCAGCGGCGGTATGGTTTAAGCTTAAGGGAAATAAAGTCTTTAGTCCTGGTCCATCTTTAGTCCTGGTCTGTCTTAGTCCTGGTCCGTCTGAGTCCTGTGTCTGTCTTTAGTTCTGGTCTGTCTTTATTTGGTCTGTCTTTAGTTCTAGTCTTTCCTTAGTCCTGGTCCGTCTTTAGTCCTGGTCCATCTTACTCCTGGTCTGCCTTTAGTCCTGGTCCATCTTGGTCCTGGGTCCATCTTAGTCCTGGTCTGTCTTTAGTCCTGGTCCATCTTAGTCCTTGTCTGTCTGGAGCCCTGGTCCATCTTGAGTCCTGGTCTATCTGAGTCCTGGTCTGTCCTTAGACCTGGTCTATCTTTAGTCCCGGTCCATCTTTAGTCCCGGTCCATCTGTAGTCCTGCTTTGTCTTTATTCGTGGGTCCATCTTTGGTCCTGGGTCTGTCTTTAGTCCTGGGTCCGTCTTTAGTCCTGTAACTGTAGCCTGTAACGCTGTAACTGATTGGGATGAATCTATATTGTGTATATTGATCAATGTGTAATATGTGATGCGATAAATGCAGCTCATAACTCTGTGTCTGTGGCCCTCCCTCCCTAGTGGTGGTGCTCTACCTGCAGGGGCTGGGGACCAAGGAGTGGAGAGAGGTGAGTGTCTTCCCTTTTCATGTTGACCATGGCCAGTGCTCTCCCGGGTCAAGGTTATGAAACACTAATCTCAAGGAACCGTGGATCAGAAAGAGCTTTATTACCATGGAAGGTTGCACCTACGTTGATGTTTTGCCAGCGCAGCGAAGAAGAGTGTATATGAAAAGGCCACCTGTTCCCATGACTAGGAATAGCTGTTGAGCGATCATGCGGACGGCGGATGAGATGAAGAGTAGATTTCATCTGGTATGACCACCAGTCAACATGTTAATGTGTTCGGCTGGAGTCACATGATTATCATTGGAAACATTCAATTCTTCATATATGAAACATCTCATCTGCAGATATTTTGAAATAAATAACTACAACATACACTGTTGATCAGCTTCCACAAGACTCTTGTTCAGAGTTCACCTAGACTCTTCACAGCCACCCCCTCCCAACCCTCCAACACACTTTTGTATGTTGTCCGTCCTGGCACTAATGTACGCACTTATGGTATGTTGTACTTAGTTATAGGACTTAGTTGTGTAGCATCTTATCCTAGCTATCTTTGTTGCATACGGAGAATGGATTAATTTAACAATTGTAAGTGCTTGGCACTTGTTTCTATGAACATCCTTCCTGTACCGACAGCAATTTATTTACTACTGCTTTACTACTATACTACTGACAAATGTACTTATCGTTTGACGCTTTGGATAAAAGCGTCTGCTTAATGCCCTAAATGTAAATGTTAATGTCAATGATTAAATGTCTCTGAGAGAGAGTTGTAGGGAGAGAAAAATAAAAGCTCCCTCCCTCTCTCTGCTCCTCCCTCCCTCCGTCTCTGCTCCTCACTCTCTCTCTGCTCCTCCCTCCATCCCTCCTACTCCCTCCCTGCTCCTCCCTCCGTCCCTCCCTCTCTGCTCCTCCCTCCCTCCCTGCTCCTCCCTCCGTCCCTCCCTCTCTGCTCCTCCCTCCATCCCTGCTCCTCCCTCCCTCTCTGCTCCTCCCTCCATCCCTGCTACTCCCTCCCTGCTCCTCCCTCTGTCCCTCCCTCTCTGCTCCTCCCTCCCTCTCTGCTCCTCCCTCTCTCTCTGCTCCTCCCTCTCTCTCTGCTCCTCCCTCCCTCTATGCTCCTCCCTCCCTCTCTGCTCCTCCCTCCCTCCCTACTCCTCCCTCCCTCTCTGCTCCTCCCTCCCTCTCTGCTCCTCCCTCCCTCTCTGCTCCTCCCTCTCTCTCTGCTCCTCCCTCTCTCTCTGCTCCTCCCTCCCTCTATGCTCCTCCCTCCCTCTCTGCTCCTCCCTCCCTCCCTACTCCTCCCTCCCTCTCTGCTCCTCCCTCCCTCTCTGCTCCTTCCTCCCTCTCTGCTCCTCCCTCCCTCTCTGCTCCTCCCTCTCTGCTCCTCCCTCCCACCCTACTCCTCCCTCCCTCTATGCTCCTTCCTCCCTCTCTGCTCCTCCCTCCCTCTCTGCTCCTCCCTCTCTGCTCCTCCCTCCCACCCTACTCCGCCCTCCCTCTATGCTCCTCCCTCCCTCTCTGCTCCTCCCTCTCTCTCTGCTCCTCCCTCTCTCTCTGCTCCTCCCTCCCTCTCTGCTCCTCCCTCCCTCCCTACTCCTCCCTCCCTCCCTACTCCTCCCTCCCTCTCTGCTCCTCCCTCCCTCTCTGCTCCTCCCTCTCTGCTCCTCCCTCCCACCCTACTCCTCCCTCCCTCTATGCTCCTCCCTCCCTCTCTGCTCCTCCCTCCCTCCCTGCTCCTCCCTCTCTGCTCATCCCTCCCCCTCTCTGCTCCTCCCTCCCTCTCTGCTCCTCCCTCTGCTCATCCCTCCCCCTCCCTGCTCCTCCCTCCCTCTCTGCTCATCCCTCCCCCTCTCCCCCTTGTGATTCATTGTGATTGACAGGCAAGATGGATTCCCTAATCCAATTAGGCAAGTGAGGCCCACATTGGTCAGACCTGAGCATGGAGCGGCGTCATGGAGCGGTCTAAAATGTTGCTCCTACGGAGGCAGGAGCAGTCAACCAGAACAGAGATATTCACAGTGCATTTCACTCACCAATAGCTGATGGATGTTTCTGGCATTTCCAACCAATTACATTTAAATAATAGCTCTTAAATCATACCTGCAGCCCCTTAATAAACCGGTTGTTGGAAGAATGAATGAAGAAAGAACTTTGTTGGAGCTGTAGCATTTCATTTTGCTGACCCTTACCTCCCACAGAGCTGGTCCTGTGATTCAGAGAAAATGAGAGAGAGCTGAGAGACTATTCTGTTACAGACAGATAGATAGACTATGTACTCTGTAACCTTTTGCTGTTCAATAGAGTTGAGAGAATGATCTAATCACCCTTTAAAGGCTGGGAACAGTCCTGCAGCTGGTTCATACTAGAGCTATCAGCTTTGACACCATATATGTCTTATTAAGCTACACAGCTCATTGCAGGGTGAACAATTGAACAATTTACACAAGTTCAGTTACTTTAACAGCAGGCGAAAGCAAATAAAACTTCAACAAAAGGTGAATAAAGGACTAAAATAAATGTTCAGCTCCCACAGAGCAGTAAGGTTATCTATCAAAAGAGTACGGAGTCTTCAGTTTTATCCACCGCTGATAATCACATTTTGCACCTTTAATCTCATCTCATCTTATCTCATCTCATCTTCGTCCGCTTATCCGGGTTCGGGTCGCGGGGGGAGCAGCTCAAGCAGGGGGCCCCAGACTTCCCTTTCCCGGGCCACATTGACCAGCTCTGACGGGGGGATCCCGAGGCGTTCCCAGGCCAGTTCTGAGAAAACTCATCTCGGCCGCTTGTACCCGCGATCTCGTCCTTTCGGTCATCACCCAACCCTCATGACCATAGGTGAGGATAGGAACGAATATCAACCGGTAGATCGAGAGCTTTGTCTTGCGGCTCAGCTCTCTTTTCGGAACAACGGTGCGGTAAAGCGAACGCAATACCGCCCCCGCTGCTCCGATTCTCCGGCCAATCTCACGCTCCATAGTACCTTCACTCGCGAACAAGACCCCGAGGTACTTCAACTCCTTCACTTGGGCTAAGGACTCATTTCCTACCCAGAGTAAGCAATCCACTGGTTTCCTGCTAAGAGTCATGGCCTCAGATTTAGCGGTGCTGATCCTCATCCCAGCCGCTTCACACTCGGCCGCCAGCCGATCCAGTGAGTGCTGAAGGTCACAGGCCGATGATCCAATGAGGACCACATCATCTGCACAAAGCAGTGACGAGATCCTCAGACCACCGAACTGCAACCCCTCCCCACCACGATTACGCCTCGATATCCTGTCCATGTATATCACAAAGAGGATTGGTGACAAGGCGCAGCCCTGGCGGAGACCAGCACCCACTGAGAACGAAACTGACTGGCTGCCGAGGACGCAAACACAGCTCTCGCTTTGGGAGTACAGAGATTGGATGGCCCTGAGGATAGACCCCCTTACCCCATACTCCCGCAGCACCTCCCACAGTTTCTCCCGGGGGACCCGGTCATACGCCTTCTCCAGATCCACAAAACACATGTAGACCGGATGGGCATACTCCCTGGCCCCCTCCAGGATCCTTGCGAGAGTGAAGAGCTGGTCCGTAGTTCCACGTCCGGGGCAAAAACCGCATTGTTCCTCTTCAATCTGAGGTTCGACGATTGGCCGAACCCTCCTTTCCAGCACCTTGGAGTAGACTATACCAGGGAGGCTGAGAAGTGTGATACCCCGGTAATTGGCACACACTCTCTGGTCCCCCTTTTTGAACAGGGGAACCACCACCCCGGTTTGCCACTCCTTTGGCACTGTACCCGACTCCCACGCGATGTTGAATAGGCGTGTCAACCATGACAGCCCCTCAACACCCAGAGCCTTTAGCATTTCTGGCTGGATCTCATCAATCCCTGGGGCTTTTCCACTGCGGAGATGTTTGACTACCTCAGTGACCAGGGAAATTGACGACGAAACACCATCAACCTCGAGCTCTGCCTCCAACATAGAGGGCGTGTTATTCGGATTCAGGAGTTCCTCAAAATGTTCCTTCCAACGTCCGACGACCTCCTCAGTTGAGGTCAACGGAGTCCCATCCTTACTGTACACAGCCTAGATGGTTCCCTGTTTCCCCCTCCTGAGGTGCCGGATAGTCTTCCAGAAACACTTTGGTGCCGACCGAAAGTCCTTCTCCATGGCCTCTCCAAACTTCTCCCACACCCGCTGCTTAGCCTCCGACACGGCAGCAGCTGCAGCCCTTCGAGCCTGCCGGTACCCTGCAACCGAGTCCTCCAGGATATCATATCCCGGAAGAAGGCCTCCTTCTTCAATCGGACGGCTTCCCTGACCACCGGTGTTCACCACGGTGTCCGAGGGTTACCGCCCCTTGAGGAGCCTAAGACCCTGAGGCCACAGCTAGCCACCGCAGCTTCAGCAATGGAGGCTTTGAACACCGCCCACTCCGGCTCAATGCCCCCAACCTCCACAGGAATGCCAGAAAAACTCCGCCGGAGGTGTGAGTTGAAGATACCTTGGACGGGGGCCTCCTCCAGACGTTCCCAATTCACCCGCACCACTCGTTTGGGCTTACCAGGTCTATCCGGAAATTTCCCCCATTCCCTGATCCAACTCACCACCAGATGGTGGTCGGTTGACAGTTCCGCCCCTCTCTTAACCCGATTGTCCAAAACATGCGGCCTCAGATCAGATGACACGATCACGAAATCGATCATCGATCTTCGGCCTAGGGTACTCTGGTACCAGGTACACTTATGAGCACCCTTATGTTCGAACATTGTGCGTTATGGATAATCCATGACTAGCACAGAAGTCCAATAACAAACGACCACTCGGGTTTAGATTAGGGAGGCCGTTCCTCCCCACCACGTCTCTCCAGGTGCCTCCATCGCTGCCCACGTGGGCGTTGAAGTCTCCCAGCAGAACTACAGAGTCCCCTACTGGAGCCCCATACAGGACTCAATTCAGGGTCTCCAAGAAGGCAGAGTACTCTGAACTGCTGTTTGGTGCATACGCACAAACAACAGTCAGAGTTTTCCCCCCTACAACCCTTAGGCGCAGGGAGGCGACCCTCTCGTCTACCGGGGTAAACTCCAACACCGCGGCGCTCAGCCGGGGATTTATGAGTATCCCCACAACCGCCCGGCGCCTCACGCCCTTGGCAACTCCGGAGAAGAATAGAGTCCAACCCCTAGCCAGGAGTACGGTACCAGAGCTGAGACTGTGCGTGGAGGTAAGCCCCACCAGATCTAACTGATAGCGCTCCACCTCCCTCACAAGCTCCGGTTCCTTTCCCCACAGCGAGGTGACGTTCCATATCCCCAGAGCCAGCTTCTGCCGCCCGGGTCTGGTCCGTCGAGACCCCTGACCTTCGCTGCCACCCATGTGGCTGCGCACCCGACCCCAATAGGTCTTCCCACAGGTGGTGAGCCCATGGGATGAAGAGAGGGGGGATGCCACGTAGTTTGTTCGGGCTGTGCCCGACTGGGCACCGTGGCAAACCCAGCCACCAGGCGCTCGCCATCGAGCCCTCCGTCTGGGCCTGGCTCCAGACGGGGGCCCCGGGCTTCCTCCGGGCCGGGTCACATCTCCTCTTCTTAAGTTATTCATTGAGGTTTTTGAACCATTCTTAGTCTGGCCCCTCACCTGAGACCACTCTGCCATGAGAGACCCTACCAGGAGCACAAGGCTCCAGACAACACAGCCCTCAGGTTCACAGGGACACGCAAACCTCTCCACCACGATAAGGTGACGGTTCCAGGAGAGGTACCTTTAATCTCTTGATACATGTATGTGTATATTTATAAAGGGTGCTGTTGATTAATGTGTCCGGCCTAAAACATGACATACAGACACCAGATGAATCACACACAGGTCCACACACGTTCTTTGTAGATCCACTGATTTATCCTTTAGTCCCCAGGTGTTGTTGGGCTTCTTTGCAATACTGGAAACAAGTTTCACTCACACGCACACACACGAACGCACGCACTCACTCACTCAGGTGGCCCGCCTTCCAACAAGCCCTGCATGTGAAAGCCTTCCCGTTGGTAACCTGGGTGCTGCAGCAACTCCCAAATGTGTTGGTCTTGAGCTGGAGAGGTAGCTTCGTTAGCGTGTTCTTCTGAGTAGGATATTTCATTGGTCTTAGAGCTGGAGAGGTTGCTTCGTTAGTGTGTTCTTCTGAGCAGGATATTTCATTGGTCTTAAGAGCTGGAGAGGTAGCTTCGTTAGTGTGTTCTTCTGAGCAGGATATTTCATTGGTCTTAAGAGCTCGAGAGGTAGCTTGGCTAGCTTGTGTGTTCTTCTGAGTTCTGAATTGTGTCCAGCACCCTGTTAGCTAATTTATTTATTGAACTTTATTCTACCAGGAATATCCCCATTGAGATTGAAAATCCTTTTCCAAGGGATCCTGGCCAAGAAGGCAGCATGAAAATATAAAAGTATTAGTTTAACCCCTTTAGCAAGCGGCGTACTACGGAGTACAAGAATTACTTTCCATCCAAGGTTCCTAACATGGCTCTGAATAGATCCTTGAGAGAGGTTAAACGCTAAACACCCTCACTCAATATCCCCCCTCACATAAGGAACGCACAACTACCTTTTCTGTCTCCCCCAGAAGCTTCTACAGATGCTATTGTAAAGAGGAGGCGTGATTGACAAGTGCAGATTACTGAAGCTAGAGCATGGGAGACTGGCCTGGGTTGCGTTAGGTCGATAGCTCATCATCCCCGGGCCCCCTGGGAGGGCATGGAGAAGAGACAGGAGAGAGGGGATAGGGGGAGAGAATGGTAAACGGTTCTTTCTAAGGAGTTGATTTCTGATCAGTGGTGGTCATTGCTCTATTTGTAGGACCATGCCAGACTCACTGAGTCAGTTTACCTGCTGCTATGTTGCTCTATCATATGTCATTTATCATACATGTTATATATCATTAAATAATTGAATAATGAGTGTGGATAGTGTTGTTGATGGCTGGTCTAAGCATCCTCACATGGCCCGACTGATGGGACTCTGGGGCCAACACAGGCGTTGACACCACATGACAAATCAATGTGCACAGGTTACACCAGCCATGACCTAGGACGCATGCAGCACATTTTTGCAGCAGTTTAATAGCAGAAGATTTCTCCCTTCGAACCTCGTGATTCAATGCAATGTTGAATTGTTCAACAATATTGTGGATAGCGGCTCCCTGCACTCTGAGGATAGACCATGTTTAGTAACTATTCCTCTATTGACATTTACATGCGGTTACATGCGGTTACCAATGCCAGGACCATCCCAGTGTTTCCCCAAGCACTGTATGGTTAAGGCGGCCGCCTTAACAACAGTAGGGCTCCGGCTTGACTACGAATGTCTAATTTATTTTTATAATAATATATATATATATATATATTTTTTTTATGTAAATATTTTTTAATTATTATGCATTAAAAAAGTACAAAACTCTCGTAGGGAAAGAAAACATACTTACATGAGGTACAAAAAATAAAGATAACCGCAAGCGGTGATTAATGGGGTCCGAGCAAAATTAAAAGTCAAGAACACACTAATGGAAGATAGATAATTATGACATATAATTATTAAGGAAAGGTTTTGATGAAGATGTTCCACTTAATGCAATACTGTGCCTCGGCTTTCAGGTGAGCTGCAAAGCATTGGCCGAATGTCATGTTGAGCATGCAAAAATCGGGATTTGAAGTCTCAACCTAAGGATCACCTGTACAAGGCATTATCCCATTGAGCCACTGATAAACCTGAAAATGCAGCCTCAATCACATGGTCAAAATGTCTATTGAAAAGCATACAACATCCAGAAACCTCCAAGCACACATTTCTCAAGTGAATTAAGGGCTTTCTTAAAAGCATATACCTGAAGAACCTTTGAACTCCTGGGGAAATTAAACCTTCGTAGTCAAGAACACTAACGAAAGAAATATAAATATGATAGAGTTAATTATGAAGGAAAAATGGTTAATGAAGAAGTTCCCCTTAATGCCATACTGTGTCTTGACAGTCAGATTCTTGGAAACTAATCAGTCAGAAGGTTGATTGCCTGATGAATTTCAGGTGCTGTTCATTTTGTGTTTCTTAAATGAGTGGCAATGACAGAATGTCCTGTTCAGCTTGTTCTTAAAGGGTAATTCCGGTTTAAAATGGATTTGGGATATGTTTTGTATGATAACAAGTTGAAACGTTCATTTTGGAGCACAAAAAACGCATATAGATGCTTTCTTCTGTTGGCTGTTTTTAGCTGATTCTATCAAAACGCTATAAACTTGGAACGAAGGGGGCAGTGGTTATGGTAAAAACTAAATCGCTATTTTAAACCACTTAAAAGGCTAGAAGTAGCCCGACACTTCTTTGGTAGTATAATAAGGGTCTTAACATATAAAACGAGGCATTGAGAATTTTTTAAGTATACTCTAATTTTCCATACAGATAATCCAATGCCAAAGCTTTGATCCATACTTCATGTTGTTCTTGTTTTGTGTATGGACCTTGACTGAAACCAATTCCTGGCAGAAGCATTCAAATTCTAACTCTGAAATGCTTGTCTAGCGCTCAGACTTGGCTCCATCAAACAACCTCCCAGAATGTAAGAAAGTATTTTTTGTATTTGGGAGAAGATATTGCACAAAATTATAGGCTATTTAATTGTTAAAATATGACATATACAATGATCAATTCAATTTATTTTTCTTTCCTAGTTTGAATTGGGTTTTCCTTGGGATTCAAATATTTTCACTGCTGCCACTGCATCCAAACTTCCCTGGATATCTGTGTCTGATCTTATTCGCTTTCCAAAACTGTAATCCATGGGATTATAATGAAATAAAGAATGTTCATATGAATGATGATGAATGATTACTGTGATTGTTCATTGGCCGTTGTAGTCATGTAGTAATCATCTGTTCCTCTCTTCACAGTTCGGTCGGACGGAGGTCATTGACAACACGTTGAACCCAGACTTTGTGAGGAAGTTTGTGTTGGATTTCTTCTTTGAAGAGAAACAAAATCTACGCTTTGACGTGTAAGTAGAAAATGTCTTTCATTTGGAAATATGCAAATGTGCAAGGCCTTTACGATGACATGAGAAAGTGTAGGTACGAAGGCTGAAGTTGGGCTGAAGTTAAGCGGCAGTAAGCTTCAAAATTAGTCAATTTTTTTTCGCCTGGCCAAGACCTAAGAAGTTATTTGGCTGACAAAATAGTTTGTTCTCATTGTGGTTTCAGTTTGATGCCTGAGCCTTCCATTACTTAAAACCATCGGGTCTCCAGGTAAGGAGGAATCGGAAATCTGATTTTGAAAATAAATCAAAATAGCTTAGCTTTTTTCAACTATTCGCACAAAATGTTTGAACTGAAATTGAATCTGCTGGGTTTGGAAACCTACTTGATCTTGAAGGCATATGAAACGCCAAAAAATCATTTTGTTGTTGTGTGTGCGTGTTTCCTCCACATCACCTCCTTTGGTTGTTAAGACGTCGCCAACCATCCTCTCCACAACAAATGATGCTGTCCCACAAGCAGCGCCAACGGCAGTTTGTGTGGACGATAGGAAGGGTCCATAGAGGAGAAGAGGTTTACTATGGATCAGGGGTAACACCTACTCGATCCATAGTAAACCTTTTCAGACGGATCCCCTCCACTCCCACATGATAGTGGAGAAAATTAACTATTTCCAAACTTGGGTGATAAAATGGGGTTCCTAAAATGCATGCTGGCATTTATGGAATATATGTTTTACAGCAGCAACGATTCTCATTATTAAACGGCCATTATTAAACAGAGAATGTTAGTGAAGAGGAGTGCTAACCATGACTGAACATTCCTTCATCATTTGCACAATTAATGCAGATGTGTTAACATTCCCCCCATCTTTAAAGCCTCATTAGCCTGTATGCTAGCCTGCGTTGCTTGGCAACCATTTTCCCTCTTGAAGAGCTATATAACTTGACGGTATAACGAAGATTTATTTTCGTAACTGATTGAATTTTTATTGCTGTGGGTTTATTTAGTGAACTGTTAGTAGGTAGTCTTAGGTAGTCTATAGTAAGCACATGAGTGACGTTTTATTAAGCGATAAGCCCTTTGTGAACAGCTAGGGGTTGGGGCCCTAAGCCAACCCAGCTCCACGTGGTTTATTGTTGAATCTAGACCCTTCCCCCATTCACAACGTTGTCATCACAAGATGCAGATTTACCTTACAATAAGAGATTCTAAAGGACTATATTTATTCACCGTCTCTAGGACAGGAAGTATGCAAATGAGAAGATTAACATAGATAACTCCGTTGAGCACATGACTCATCGGCTGTATTGGAGACGGTTGAATGATCGGTGATGCACCGCTGGTGACATCAGATCCTGAAGCTACTGACAGGTCAACAGGTCAGACCCTGGGACAGTGCCTGTCTCTGGTGTCCCGGCTGGAGCTGTCCCCGCTAACGTCCCTGTTTCTAAAACGTTTTTTTTTTTAAATATGTGCAGGGAGTGTTAATGTCTCTTGAATAATTTGCATACTAAGATTGATTAGAATTCATCCGAGTGTAGGCTACAAATGCGATTAACTATTTACAAGTGCAAAAACTCCAACATATTCTTTATTTAGCTGACCACTTATTTTTTATCCCGACAAAAGCCTCCTAAGGAAAGTTCCTCTGCTACTTTCTCCTGGATCCCACCATCCTTCCCCGTCTTCATTAAATGCGACTGAATCAATTTCTCTCCCATGATGGTCATTAGCTTGCGGATTTCACTGTCTCTCCAGAACTACTCATGTTTATGTCGCTGCGTTGCCTCTGTCTAGACAACGCAGCAACACCTCTACCCAAGTCCCGCCCCTGGAACTGCGGAGCCGTATCATCGCATTTACATGAAAATGAAACCCCAATATGTGTGGAATTCAAGAGCGGAAATGTGGGTGCTTAATCAAGCCAGTATATTACATCGGTCAGTGTAAACGTGCAGACCATGCCGGCAAAAAGGCGGGTAGAAGACGGGCATATTTGGCAGTGTAAAAACAGCTATAATAAACCATTGGGCATGTGGTCTTCATTTTAATAGTTTAATTCAGTAATAAATCAACCATGACAAGAAGAGGAGAAGGAACGTAATGTGGTTTTGTCAGATTTCTTGTTTCTGAAAAACAAACATCAGATATTTTGGCCTGTTTTTCATTTCAGAGATCTTGTCACCTTGGCCAATAGGGGCCGTAGCCCTTACTGGCTGAGAGGAGAGTGTAGCAGCTTTCTAGACTCTTTGCAGAGGTTGCCGGTTAAAATCCCACCTGCCGGCATAGACATATACATTCACATATATAACTACATTATTACAGTCCAGCTTTAGTAAATGCCAATGTCTAGAGAATATGGAGCCTAGTGACTATTAACTAGCTGTCTATATAAGGTTAGCTAAATCATTAAAATAATAGCCTAATTACCTCCCTTAAATACATAAAGCACGGTGTGACAGGAGTAGACTCCATTAGTAATCAGTATCTTCAAGCTTCTTTGTGTTTGTGTAATGTTTCAGCTTCCAATATGTAGGTATTACAAAATCATTATTTGAAACAGCGTTAAAGGTTAATTTAAGATTTACTTGAAATGTATGACCTTTTGCATCAGTCTCTCTTTTTTGTTGCCGTAAAATCACCAAAGCATTTCAGATTAACAATTGACCAAATGTTGCGTGTTGTTATTGTATTACATAAAACTGGGCTGTCAGACTTCTTAGTAAAGGACAATTGAATGTTAATGAGAGAAATGTGATTAAGTGCACTGATCCCACTTCAATTCACTTGAAAACTCAATATGTTTGTGATTTTCTGCACCAGGTAGTGTGGTCAGCCTGCCATCTACAGACCAGGCAACGAGACCCTGTCACAGGGTTGATGGTGCACTGGGTCTACAGTAAACCCTTAACACCGGGTTTATTGCAGAAAGGAAATATCCTTTGCATTGTCAAACCACATCTACTTTGAGAAGGATAGCTTAATGATACAGCACATAGTCCCACGTGTATACCTTGCGTATAGTTCTCAAAATAAACTCAGCAAAGAGACTCATACTGTGAGTCTCTTTGCCATTTGTATTGTTTGAGCTCAGCATCTTCCTGTCTGTTGAGTTTTGTGAACCTTTTTTTGTGAAGAGGCAGAACGAGCAAAGTGTCTATGCATGCGGATCTCATCACTGTGTGTGTGTGTGTGTGTGTTGCGGCAACAACGGTCGTCGGCGGCTGCGATTCCCGAAATAAACGCTCGAGCACAGTTAAGGTGCAACGGTTTTATTACTGCAGCTCACAAAAGAAAGGGGAAATCATACAGTAACTCAAGTTTCTTCCACACTGGGGCAAAAAGGGTGAGGGGTCTCCGGGTCCAGTCCGTCGCTGAGGTCGGCGTGGCTCCCGCTCCCGGCTTCTCGCGCGACTGTCTCTCACTCGGCTCCCTCCCGGCACGAGCCCCATGGCTGAGAAAGCCCCGAATGAGTGGAGAAGCAGGCTATTTAAGCTGCTTCTCCACCGGTTCCTCAGGTGCTCTTCATCTCCTTAATTGGCAACGGCCAGGTTGCCACAGTGTGTGTACATGAGGATTCTGATCAGTGTGTGTGTTTGTGTGTACATGAGGATTCTCATCTGTGTGTGTGTGTGGGTATGAGGTTGTGTGTGTGGGTGTGCATGAGGATCCGCATCAGTGTGTGTGTGTCCATGAGGATCCTCAGTAGTGTGTGTGTTTGTCCATGAGGATCCTCATCAGTGTGTGTGTGTCCATTAGGATCCTCAGCAGTGTGTGTGTGTCCATTAGGATCCTCAGCAGTGTGTGTGTGTCCATGAGGATCCTCATCAGTGTGTGTGTGTCCATGAGGATCCTCATCAGTGTGTGTGTGTCCATGAGGATCCTCATCAGTGTGTGTGTGTCCATGAGGATCCTCAGCAGTGTGTGTGTGTTAACATGAGGATCCTCAGCAGTGTGTGTGTGTGTCCATGAGGATCCTCAGCAGTGTGTGTGTGTCCATGAGGATCCTCATCAGTGTGTGTGATCTGGATCAAATGCTCCAGTTCACCTGATGACAATGAACAGGAATATAATGAGGATGACCTCCTCCGACGGAAGAAGACGGTGGTGGTCTCTCTGGTGGTGGTCTCCCTGGTGGTCTCTCTGGTGGTGGTCTCTCTCTGGTGGTCTCTCTGGTGGTGGTCTCTCTCTATCTGGTGGTCTCTATCTGGTGGTCTCTCTGGTGGTGGTCTCCTTGGTGGTCTCCTTGGTGGTCTCTCTGTTGGTCTCTCTCTGGTGGTGGTCTCCTTGGTGGTCTCTCTGGAGGTATCTCTCTGGTGGTGGTCTCTCTCTGGTGGTGGCCTCTCTGGTGGTGGCCTCTCTGGTGGTGGTCTCTCTGGTGGTGGTCTCCCTGGTGGTCTCTCTCTGGTAGTCTCCCTGGTGGTCTCTGGTGGTGGTCTCTCTCTGGTGGTCTCCCTGGTGTTCTCTCTGATGGTGGTCTCTCTCTGGTGGTCTCCCTGGTGGTCTCTCTGGTGGTGGTCTCCCTGGTGGTCTCTCTCTGGTGGTCTCCCTGGTGGTCTCTCTCTGGTGGTCTCCCGGTTGGTCTCTCTCTGGTGGTCTCCCTGATGGTCTCTCTGGTGGTGGTCTCCCTGGTGGAGCTTCATGGGGGGGTTCCAGTAGAGGCAGCCTCCCAGTATGAGGGAGTACATTATTAATCCACCTCCTCTACCGGCCCTCGGGTTATTTTTAGCTCTCTACCTCAGTGTGGTCCAAAGGACGCCGCAGAGCGCTCTAAGGACCACCCCAGCGCCGGACCCCACGGGCCTAAACACTCTTTCTATCTAGGAATTCGTCACAGAATTTCTATGCAATAATCACGAAATAAATAATAACAAACATACATTTCTTTCAAAATGTACTTCATTAAAATATGTTGAACCCTCAGTCTTATGTTTTGTTGAGGTGTGTACTTACATTATCTCAAATGTATCCAAAAAAATGTAAACCCAGAATATTGTCTAGAGTTTGGAGAAACAATTTAACCAGCTATATGAGTCGTCTTAAAGTTACTTCACAAGTTAACGTTACTTGCGGCTATTTCACGAAAATGTGATTAATAATGGCTTTTGTTTGTAGTGTTCATTGAGAGACCCCTAGTTGCAGAATTAGATATTATGTCTTTAAGACAAGTGATCCTCAGAAGTCAACTCAACAATATTTCTCCTCTATAACCCAAGGGCCCACAGGCACAGAGGCTCTCTCCACATGTCAACGCTCGACCAGATGCTTGTAAAGCTGTGGACGCTGAGCGGTACAGGCTTTCTGTTCATACCCGTTGTACCGAGAGTGTGTGTGCATGGTAACAAGTTAAGAATCCACACCGGTCCACTCTGACGATGGACCCATCGTCAGAGTGGTTATAGAAGAGGACGACAGCCACATGCCAGCATGTGATCGGTCCAGGGGGATAGAGATATCTTTGAGGGGGGAATATGTAACGTCTGTCCCCCACCCTGGACCCCTGTGAGGGGGAATATGTAACGTATGTCCCCATGGATGGGGGGTTAACTCTGAACTCGTTCGCATGCACACAATGCCAGGATCGATATGTTAAACAGAAAAACCTTTACCATTGTACTGTGCACTTTTCAAACCTCTCCATGAATCAGTTTTCCACCACTTACTGCTGTGCGTTGATTTGTGCCTACGCAGATGTCCTTGCATGTGGCCCCAGAGGTCTTCTTTATTAGTCTGGCTCCACTCCTTCATGTCCATCCAGGGACAGTAGCGAAGCCAAAGAACTATGATTGGGGGAGCTACGGGGGGGGCTGGCTTGTTTATAGCAGGTGCTCATACAATTTGACGCAACAAACAAGAACAAATAATACTACTAGAGAAAACAAGATTCAATGATCCCGGTTTAACAGGCTACAGAATTTAAATGAGATGGCTAGATGCCCATAATTGACGCTTCTATTCCTCAGATAGGTCTTTAACCGGCGTAATCAAGAAAAGCTCTGCAGCTGCACACAAGTTTATATAAATCAACACTTTACAAGTTAGTCAGATGTGTTTATATATTTTATATTATTTTAAACACGAAAATGTTTCCATAAATATTTTACAACACAAAATGACGCATCTTTGGGAGGGGGGGGGGGGGGTCAGCATTATTTAAGGGGGAGCGTAAGCCCCCGCTAGCCCCCCTTGCACGCCACCGCTGCTCTCCTTAGAGGCAGACACACAAGACACCACAAACACAGACTACAGCTGTTTGTTGGCCGAAGGTTGTTGCCCCCAGTAATCTTTCTTAAATCTAAAGTTGGTATTTTATTTTCTTCTCTTATCTTCTGCTTTACCGCATCTCTAATTCGTCTTTGCGTAGAGTCTGTAAACTTCGTCGGTGGCCTGTTGCTTTAAATATTGCCGCCGTAAAGGATTATGAGTTACAAATATCTTCTTTCCTTTTTGTAAAGGTTATTCACGAGTAACCTATGCTAATGGTGGGTTAAAGGTTGCATCGAGGCACCTTTCCTTAGCATTTTTAGAATTCGAACAACCTTTCCTCCAAGTATTTCCAGGGCATCTCGTTAGCATAAAACTGAATCCGTAGGGCCCCAAGAGTCTGAGGCCCCGTCCACATGGAGCCGAAACGGGTGAAAACGATCCGGTTTCGTTTTATGCGGTTCAAGAATGTGTCCGTAAAGACGGAATCATCGCGAAACCGCATCGAGCTGTAGAAACGCTGTAGTAGAAAGACGCTGGTTCTCCACTGAAAAAAGTGAAATACTTTGTAATGTACAGTTAGTAATTCAATTTATCAAGGGGCTTTATTTAAAGCTACAAAAAGAATAAAAATAAAATAATAAATAAAAAATTCAACGCAACTCTGACGTCCCCCAGCTGGTGGGGGGCTAATGACGTCATAGTTTGCGTTTCAGGGGTCCGCACGAATCCTAACACGAAACTGCATAGGTCCGGATAGATTTGAAACCACCTCCGAGGGTGGTTTCAGAAATGTGCGGTTTCGGGCACCGGATTCGCCGGCTCCGTCTGGACGGTTGGCCGAAACGCACAAGACTTATGCGGTTTCACCAAAAAATCGGCTTCGTGTGGACGGGGCCTGAATAGCCAAACCGATGCTCCTGCTCTCCCACTCACCCACCCCCCCCCCCTCCCCAGCCATACTTAAACAAAAAAATTCTCTCAGTGTGGCTTTTCCTAAAAAGTTCAAATAAAGTAAAGGTTTCATCAGCCAACCCCCCCCTCTCCTTTAATTCTGGAGACTGGAGGCGACCTCAGGGTGCAAAGCTGTGGCTTGACTTTGGCCAATGCAGGGCTGTCTGGCTGCAGAGGTAGCACCATGGAGGCCCCAGAGCAGGGGGCCTTGGGGTGCTGGGATGGCAGCGGTGTGGCTGGGCCAGGCCTGCGGCCGTGCTTTAGGGGCTACTAGCTGCTCTCGGCAGTTGGTTTAGCTGCAGCATCATCCCAGTCCGGATGAGCCATCTCCACCACATGCCCCCAAATTGCGACTTTTGAATCACACATCCACACTCGTTACAAGATTGTGGGTCCTGTCAAATCGTTGCCAGCTAGCTGTCCTCAGAGCAACTCGTCTCCCTCAGCGACCGGTGTAGAGAAGATTGAGAGTCCACTCTCTGTTTCTGTTACGGTTCCACACATCTAAAAGCAAACTGGGAGGCTCTTGAGATCTTTGAAATTGAAATCCATTAAAAAGCACTAAATATTTAATCCCAAATCACCAAAAGGTCTAAGAATACGACATGCCAGAAGTCTCCAGACAAGTTATTTTGGCCCTTTAAGCAGTCGCTGAATAAACTGCATTCTGAAAGTTGCACCCCTGATCTCCAGATGCCCAGGTCCCTGTCCTCTCTCTTCTTGAAGAGATATAGAAGGCTCTGTGGAAGCCATTTCCCCCCAAAATACATTGAATCCTACCAAGCAGGCTTGGTGTAGGATCTATATACGCTTTATGATGCCACAGGGTTGAGGAAACTATGCTGTTAATTATCAGCACTCGAACGCTGTAGGACAATTGTGAAAAAAGCCATCACCACCTATTTTAAGATTTCCACTTTTGGTTTATAAATACCTAATTTCCTTTGAAAACAGGCAAGTATTTGTTCTCCATCTTAACCTTTCCGGCAAAACTATATTTGTTGTTCTCAGACACGATCAAGTAGACAACCTCCCTTTAAGGCTGTGTTGAAGTGCACCGTGCTGAAGAAAACATCCCCGTCATCTTTATCATGGACCGGGATGAGCTACTTAATACAGAACTTCTCCCCTTGATGACTTATCTCATATTAAATCAACGCTGCTACTGCACTTGGGAACAATCATTTTGATAATGTTCACGTTTATTATTCAGCCTCGACAGACACAGTTGCCGTCTAAAGGAAGGCTCATACATTTTACACCTTTCTGAGCCTCCTCTCCAGTCTCCTTTGGCCATCAGTCACAGCCGTAACTCACTGATTTCCTTTTCCTCACTGAGCATTTCTGAGCCAGCTGTCTGGATCAACCTTACATTCATTTATTGGCAGGCAGACAAAGCTAAGGGGACGGTGTTGGGATTAAAATATGGAGGAGAGAAGTGGGGGGGATATAAGCAGTTATAACCGAGTGGAAGGGGTAGTGGAGGAGTACAGATGGGAACGGGTGGGAATTCTGTGAACAAATGGGAGAGATAGAGCGGTATGTTAGGCAGGTTCTACCACTGAAGCCTCCTCTTGTCTCTCCTGGATTCTCCATTAGCTTCCTGCGTTTAGAGCTCTATCCAAAATCTCACTGCATTGAACATACATATTTAATAACTCACACATACACCGCAACCCTTACTCACCCCGTCACTCCCCCTCATGTTTTTTCATTAGCATATTAGTTCAGTTCTGCCATAACTGAAGGGACGATGGCATTTTAGACGTTTGGTGTGAGAACCTCACTAGGGTCTGGTTCCGGGACTCCTACAAGTGATTCCCGACAGATTTCCGACTGGTCTTGCTGCTCAGACCGGCGCAGTCATCCCCGCCAATCAGGTGTCAGTCATGCCACTGTGTTGCCGGGTCGATGGACGTCCTGGCCATGCAGAACACCAGCCTGTCAATCACCGTCAGAGAGGACCAGGGCCTCACTGGAACAGGGTTAGACTACAGAGAGAAACACATGAATAGGGATACACTTCATATTGTAAATGTGCACCTTTAATCTTTTCAAATTCTATTCTAAGAATAACATGTAGTCATCTGTGATAAATCATTATTATTTCAGAGTGCTTATCCCTTTTAAATAACCATATTATTATTAGGAAAAAATTATGCATGAAGTTTAGAAAGGCTAACTAGTAGCTAATAAACTACAGTAACTAGTTGTTGTCTTCTGCTTATTTCTAAACTGTTTGTATAGACTCTGTGTTGTGTATTTTTTCGTTGTAGTAGTAATTCTTGAAGTGGAAATCAAAGCAACTTGACAGGTTGGATCAGAGAGTCGAATAGATGGTTTATTCAAGGATGTAATTCAGCACAGGTACAGACTATCCTTAGTGTAGGTGCGGTGAGTAGCAGTCGGACGTGCTCTCTTCACACCGAACCAAAGGGTTGGGGCGAGTATTATAATAAAGAAAACGTGAATAACAAGAGAACAGAAGCACTCTCAATGATAACGTATATGGCCCTGGCTATGTCCCAGACGACCAGATTGGTTCATCCTGGTTAAGACATATCCAATAGCGAAATGTTGGAAATAACACCTCTAATCAGTATGAGAGGCACTGGCCTGTATCTAGACTAAGAAATGTGAACACAGAGAGACACTAAATACACCAACATTCTGCATTCCTCCCTCTTGATCATATTAAACGTAGTTTAAAGATCAACCTTAAAGAGAATTCAGTGTATCTACTGGTAAACAATTAACTATTAACTAAATCAACAAAATAAAGCATAAAAGGCAATAGTAAACAAAAGTATACGGTAACACTTTATAATAAGGTGCCATAATAAATAGCAAACTAGTCATTACCTTAATATTACATTAATATTTGTTAATTGTTACTATAATATCTATTTGGCACAAGTTAATAGTTTTTCATCATTAATTAAATATTAGTCTTTTGCATAACCCTAACCCAACCCTAACACACGGCCCTAACCCTAACACACAGCCCTAACCCTAACCATAACACACGGCCCTAACCCTAACACACGACGACCCTAACCCTAACCCTAACCCTAACCCTAAGCACAGACACTCTCTGGTCAGTGAAAAAAAAAGATTAACTTGTGCCAAATATATATTTTAGTAACAATTAACAAATATTAACAAAGGGTTAGGTAATGACTAGTGTGCTATTTATTATGGCACCTTATTATAAAGTGTTACAAAGTATACTCATCATACACAACTAAACCAGGTGTAGGCTACTTAAAAAAATGACAAACTCATTAGGTTAGTCATGATTAAACCAAAACAGATTAAAAAGTGAAAAAATAAAGGAAGTTGACTGTCCAGACACATCCACCTTTCTTTAATAGCTCTCACTGTTCCAAGCAGTAGTTCCATTACTCTAAACCAGGGGTCTTCAACGTTTTCCAGGCCACCCCCAATCTGATGGAGAGATGGAGCGGGGACCCCCTACATATATATTTTATAAAATTGTGTTTTATATTAAACTGGTCCTATAATGCCATGTATAAATGTACCTTATTATTTTGCATTCAATGATAAGATATTAAAATAATACACAGGTTCATATATTCATGATTTTATTTTAAACATGTGCAAGGTACAGTGAGTAGGGTGGCCATGCCACTGCCATTCATAAAAGTCAAAAGCCTCGGCGTCATCCTGGACAACACCCTCTCATTCGCACCCCATATTCACAACATCACCCGGACTGCATTCTTCCACCTCCGCAACATCGCCAGACTCCGCCCATCACTGACCCAATCCAGCACTGAAATCCTAGTTCACTCATTTGTCACATCACGCATAGACTACTGCAACGCCCTCCTCACCGGACTCCCCACCAAACTCATCAACAGACTGCAGATCATTCAGAACTCAGCCGCCCGGATCATCACCCGCACCAAATCATCTGACCACATCACCCCTGTCCTCATTCAACTTCACTGGCTCCCAGTACACTACCGCATCCAATACAAAACCCTACTCCTCACCTTCAAAGCTCTCCACAACCTAGCCCCCAGTTATCTCTGCGACCTCCTCCAAGAATACACTCCCTCCCGCTCCCTCCGCTCAACCTCTGCTGGACTACTATGTATCCCCACATCACGACTCACTTCAATGGGTGCCCGGTCATTCAGCTGTTCAGCACCCAGGCTCTGGAACTCCCTCCCCCCACACATAAAACAGTCAGACACCATTACAACCTTCAAGTCACAACTCAAAACTCACCTGTTCAAACTCGCACACAACGTCTAACTGATCACTGTTTTGATTGTTTTTTTTGTTTTGTTTTGTCTTGTTTTTGTTTTATTTATTTCTTATTGCTTATGTTTACTTATTTATTTATTTATTTATTTATTTTTTCCACAATGTCTTGTTTTTTTAAAAAAATGTATGATGAATATATGCTCTGTAAGGTGACCTTGGGTGTTTTGAAAGGCGCCTCTAAATTAAATGTATTATTATTATTATTATTATTATAAACATAACATAATAAACTGATACCTGCCAAGATCAACAATGTCTGTCAATTGCATGTAATCATGCATAAAAGCTATTCAAATGGTCATTTTTAAAACTTAAGGTAACGAAAATTTGTGATGTTTGTTAGTGTCTTTCTTATCACGGAGAACCAGCGGTTTTCGACTTCAGCCCAGCCACATTATCATGGATGTCATGTACATAATTAGACGTATTCGTAGACGCATCCGGGACGTATGTGCAACCTCTCTGGTGTAGATGGCGCTCGATAAAGAAACAGTACCCTCCAAGATGCACAGCAAGGAAGTCCAATAAATACTGATGTTGGAAAATCATAGTTTTAAGCCAGTACAATTCATGATTAAGGTCAGTCAGGCCATGGCCCGAAGCGTTCGCTATAGTGTGAATAATATGGACTAAATCTCTAATCTCATCAACAGCAACTGTGACACCATAGTGTGGAAGGATCACTCAGGGCCCTATTTTAACGGTCTGAAACGCAAGTGAGAAGCGCCAAGCGCAAGAAGCTTTGTGGGCGGTTCTATGGCGATGTTGCTATTTTACCGGCGCATAAATTACTCTTGCGCCCGGCGCAAATCTAAAAAGGGTTGGTCTGAAGTAGCCTAATTACCTGTAGGTGTGGTTTGGGTGTAACTTGCAATAAACCAATGAGAGTGCCAGCTCCCATCCCCTTTAAGAGCCATGAGCGCATTTGAATCTGACGAGTTGATATTTTGAAGCGCGTTTGCAGTCTACAATGAGACATGCATGACCACATGAATTTCAAACTTCAAATGGCTCAGTTTATGCCCAAATAATATGGCCTAATTCCAGATGGAATAGCGCTTTCTTCCACAACTTCATAAATACTGAAGTTGGACTCAGTATCAAATTTATTTGATACTGAGTCCTCAAATAGATTTCGGCAAAGAAAACTTAACACACATATGATATGCAGTAACTGTGGTTCTATTTAATGATGTACACAATACATTAACAAACATCGTTTCTTTCCAGTATTGTATGCATTATCGTTATCGACTTGTGTTCCTAATATGCATGTGTCCCCCCGTTAATATAGCCTACATTGACATGGACTGTATTATGCGTTACGTGTTTAGTTTGCGTGTGTTTAAACAGATGGACGCACACACGCACGCCTGCATTCATTAATTATTTTACACATACACACACGCACGCCCGCATTCATTCATTCTCTTTAACACTCACTGGCGGTAAAACAACGTTTTCTCACGATCAAATACTCATCAATCCTAAAAGTAATGAGCTTGTACACGATGTCTGTATCAAGAAAATATGTGTTTGCTGTACGGTGTTTGCAGATGCATTGATTTAAAAGTACAACTTATTACCGCTGTATCAGCTGTTCTTTCCTAAATAATATACCAAGAATGTGCGGCTATGTAGATGAGAGAAGCAAAGTGTATGCGCGAGGTGCACAAGCAACATTATGCATGCGCCCTTAAAATAGCATCTGAACAATGCTTTATTGAGTGGGAGTTGTGGTAGTTATGTGACGAAGGGTTGGGGGTGGGCTGGGGGCTGCGGGGGGCAGGTAGTTCGTTCAGCAGTCTGACAGCCTGTGGATAGAGGCTGTTGGTCAGTCCGTTAGTCCTGGAGCGGATGGAACGGTATCTTCGTCCAGAGGGCAGTCGCTGGAAGAGATGGTGCGCTGGGTGGACCTGGTCCTTTAGGATGTTGTTCACCCGGCGTAGGCAGCGGGAGGGGGAGACTGTGGAGATCTCTGGGAGGCTCTTCCCAATGATCCTCCCCGCAGCCTTGACCAATCTGTGGAGGGCCTCCTGTTCTGCCCTGGTGCAGCTGGAGAACCACACCAGTAGTCCGTAGGTGAGGACGCTCTCTGCTGCGCAGTGATAAAAGTTGATCATCAGTTCCTGTGGAAGTTTTGCCCTTTTAAGATTCCGCAGGTAGAAGAGGCGTTGTTGTGCCTTACCCACGGCAGAGGTGATGTTGGTCCTCCAGGACAGATTAGGAGGCAGATATGACGTCCTGTCCACACACAAACATGGTCCCATTTACCGCAGGCAATGCATCAGTGGCAATCGTTTGGCCAGGTGAAGCACCAGGCATGCAGGTTAATGGGGGTAGGGGGACATTTACAAACATTATTATTACAATTATTTTCTGATATGGAAACCTGTTCATCGCCCACAATGGCTGAATATGAACACACACTCTTACCCATATCCCACCCCTTACACCTTTAGAAGCATAGCTCCATTTGATCTTAATTGGGGGACCTGCATCCATTGGGACGGTGTAATAGGGAACCTGGGCTGCTTCAGATCTAGGGGTTGGTTACCTTCGATGGCATGTTTGTAAGCTGCAATATACTCGGGGATGAGTTTTTGCAACAGAGTTCTTTTCCAGGTGATGGTCACCGCAGGTGTGATGGGGATGAAATGTCGTAGTAGGGCTAGGCAATAATTTGAATCTGATTATTAATCGCGATAAAACTAAGACGTAAATGCTCGATATTAAAAAAATAAATAAAAGTTACAAAAATAAAAAAAACAGTTCTGATCTGGATTTACCTAACAGCCAATCACACAGCAGAAATAAACCTCTGCAAACATATGAGATGGTTGCCTCCCTGACAAAGGAGTTTGATGTGATTCAACTCACAGATCTTTTAGTTTTAAACACATTATTTTATGTAGCATAATATCTGGTTTTACAATGTTTACATTTTGCACTTATTTTATATATTAAAGTTCAGTTCATGTACCAGGGCTTTTGTTCATCCACTTTTTTACTTTTTATGTGTTGGTTGTGCCCCTACAAGATTTAAGATGTTTTCTGAAGCCCTGCCAAAGGAGTTTAACGTGAAAGAAGTCAGAGGTTTTATTTTTATAGTCATTATTTTCAATAGGTTACAAGGCAAGCTACCTTATATTTTTGCAATATCGCCCAGCCCTAGTAGGGCGACAGGACAACGCTGAGACACAGTTCAGTTCAAGAACAGATAGCCACCTCTGCTATCACAAGGACTCAACTCGTGTCTGTGTTTCCTGGATGTCCAGGTGTGATGAAACATGTAATTTAAAATAATAAGTGCAGTATCAGTTTGGGGGAGGCATTGTCACAACCTCAAAAAAAAAATATTATATCAGTAATCAATCATCCTGATTCTCTAATGTGAACACAGAGAGACAGTAATTGCTAAAGTAACTTCGACCTGGGCATGATCAGATTGGAGATCGTCACTTCTGTTTTCACGGCAACTTTCTTTGCAAAGGGATTCAATGTCTTTCAGTATTGTGCTAACAGAAAATAAAAAAAACAACCACAAACAACCGCAACCAAACAACCAATTAATCCGAGATTCATATTTCGTATCCATTTCGCAGTTTACTTCACCCCGTCATCTCAATTAATCAGAACCAAAATATATGACATCACATTATACACTTTGGAATAAAGTAATAATTGTTGAAAAGGCTTGAGAAAGCAGATTGAACTGGGGTTGTTTGAAATCAATACGTAAGTATACGGTTCAGCGCCCAGTCGGAGGTTACAAGTCTGCGGTTCAGGGGAACACGGTTAACATTGACCCCCTCCTCATATAAAGACATGTTAACCACAAAACGTATACAGCTGATGCAATGATGCTAGCTTCTCTGAAACACACAGAGCTCATCCAAGCAGGAAGGGGATTAGAGGTGTGTGTGTGTGTGTGTGTGTGTGTGTGTGTGTGTGTGTGTGTGTGTGTGTGTGTGTGTGTGTGTGTGTGTGTGTGTGTGTGTGTGTGTGTGTTTGATCGATTGTAATTAAAGGGGACTGCTTTTGAAGGAGATGAACTCAAACAGAGTATACATTTTAATAAGCATCCAATACGAATAAGAAAAAGTATAATTATTAAAGTATTTGAATTGTTTTCTTATGTTGGCAAGCAAGAAGTAGAATAAATGGGATAATCAGTCTTATTAAAAGGGTTTGTGCAACCAACCGCACAACAAGACATGATTGTGGCTCTTGTCGCTCTCGTCTCTGTCTGCCAACGACATGCGCGCAGAGCGGGGAGTCACGTAGAGTGACGTAGACTGACAATCCCTCTATACATCATTTTGGTCCGAATGTAATCAGCCACTTGGACAAACGGTTGTCATGACGCCATTTAAAAGGAGCTCATTGGGCGACGGCTTTCTCCAGAGAGAAGCAGGAGTGAGTCTGAGATGCAGGACCCTTGAACACCTGACGTTGCCATGGTGATCACCTGACGTTACCATGGTGATCGGCAGGAACCAATCAAATGATAAACCTTTATATTGGGGGAGTATATTTCTTAACAAACATGATTTAGGCTTGATAATGTATCATTGTGTATTCCCTAGTCATCTATCACCCTATGTTGTGGGAGCAATGAGATGCTGTGAGAGGTCAGAAGCCCTTCACACTGGCTTCACCAACGGCAGCATCAAGGTCTAATGAGGATGATGGTAATGCCAAGTCATTCAGTAAATCAACTCAAGCTTTCATTCGTCTTCTGCTGTTTTTCAGGTACAACGTTGACACCAGAAGCTCCAACCTCTCCAAACATGTAAGTTTTGGATAATAAATCTATATTCAGTGGCTCCCAATCCCTCTCTAAAGGAATTCCTGATCCTTCTCATTAGAGAGTTCGGTGCTTCATGCCTTTCTATCGTGTGCTCTTAAAGTTACCTCCTATTGGCTTCAACCTTTCATACCTTCTGACATACGGAAGAGCATTCATGCAGCGTCCCCTTGACCTCATCCACCCGTTGTCTTCACAGCCCTCTCACGTCTCACCCTCTCTGTCTCTCTTTTCCTCATCGCTTACCCAATCCGGATGAGCAGAAGGTAAGACGCAGTCCGGATCAGCATCTGTTCCGAGCCAACAACATACTCTCACTGTCAATCCATGCACACCCATGGCCTGTTGGCCTTTGACCTCTGAATACCAAGCGCCTGATATAGATCCCCCCCAGACAGGGACCTGGGCCCTAGCTTTAGGAGGGTGAGGCTCTCTGGGTGGGGGGGGGGGGTCTTGACCTAGCTTTAGGAGGTGAGGCTCTGTGGGGGAGGGGGTAGCTTTAGGAGGGTGAGGCTCTGTCGGGGGGGGGGGGGGGGGGGGGTAGCTTTAGGAGGGTGAGGCTCTGTGGGGGAGGGGGGGGGTCTGGGTTAGCTTTAGGAGGGTGAGGTTCTGGGGGGGTTAGCTTTAGGACGATGAGGTTCTGTGGGGGGGGGGGGGGGGGGGGGGGGTTTGCTTTAGGAGGGTGAAGGTTGTAGTTTGATACTCTGTGTGGGCTTACAAAGCACTTCAAGTCTGTAAAATACTTTCAGTAACATTTAACGGTGACATTTAACGGTTGTAACACCAAAGGGCATTGTGCTTCACGGTGCTGGGGCGCTTCTCAATAAATAGGATGAAATATAATGATAAATATAATGCCATGGAAGGTCACCCCCATATGGAAATCATTTGGGGAGGTTCATTGTCACAGAGCTGTAGTTTGAACAACAAAGTGGGAAACGATCATAACAAGATAACAGAGCAGAGCAGCCACAGACTGAACTAGTGTTGTAGTTCTAGAGTCTGTACTAGTAAACTAGCACTGGTGCCTCTGGGAGAGGTCGGTTGTAGCGATGGGATGGAGCTGTTGCCACTCTGTGAAGGACTCCTTGTGTTGCCCCCATGAAGGACTTCCTGGGTCAGATGTTTTGCACGCTGGGGGAGATCATCGGATCCACTGGAAGCAGACTGGAGAAAACACTTTCGTGAGTGGAAGACACACACACACACACACACACACACACACACACACACACACACACACACACACACACACACACACACACACACACACACACACACACACACACACACACACACACACACACACACATTCAAACACAGACTCATTGTTTTAATCATTGTTAAAACAACGAGTTCAATCACAATTCCAAGCAAATCTTGTCTGATCACAAAAGTCATAATAGAATATAACCGCAAGCGGTGATTAACGGGGTCCGAGCAAAATTAAAAGTCAAGAACACACTAATGGAAGATATATAAATATAACATATAATTGTCATATTTAAGGAAAGATGTTCCACTTATAAACCTGAACTGCAGCCTCATTCACATGGTCAATATGTCTATTGATAAGCACACAACATCCAGAAAACTCCAAGCACACATTTCTCAAGTGAATTAAGGGCTTTCTTCCAAGCATATACCTGAAAAATCTTCGAAATCTGGGGAAATTCAACATTTGTGGTTAAGAAGACAAGGAATGAAATATAAATATGACAGTTAATTATGAAGGAAAATTGGTAAATGAAGAAGTTCCCCTTAATGCCATACTGTGTCTTGGCAGTCAGATTCTTGGAAACGAATGAGTCAGAATGTTGATTGCTTTTCAATGTTGTGTTTCTTAAATGAGCAGCAATGACAGAATGTCATGTTCAGCTTGTTCATAATGCTCTAATCAGGATTCAAACTCTCAAACTCTTAAGATCACCAGTACACGGCATTATCCCGTTGAGCCACTGACATTCCTGAACTGCATGAAGCCTAATTCACATGCTGAAAATGTCGAGCACACAACATCAAGAGAACTCTAAGCACACATTTCACAAGAGAATTAAGGGCTTTCTTTAAATAGTACAGATCTGAAAATGTGCACTGTTAATGGTATCCATCTAATGGTAGTAATACAATAACAAAATTGTCACATAGGGAAAATGGGTTGAGACTGTGGACGTTTGGCTTTTCTATGAAATTGTGGGAAAAGTAAACATTTTTAGAGCAGAAGACCAGGATGAAAAAGATGCATTTTTTATACAATAACAAAATGGTCATATAAGAAAAATGGGCTAACGGCTCCAACTTTATTGGCCAATATTTCTCATATGGAACTAAATAAAACAAATTCTGTTTGAGGATTTTTGTGAGGCTTGGTCTAAAGATTTTATGTGGCGATTTTGGTGAATTTTTGATTATTTTTGTAGCCTGTGAATATTTTATCGTGGTTGGCTTTAATATGAAATTGTGGGAAAGTAAAAAAATGTAGGGCATGAGATGAAGATGTTCATATACAGTGTATATAGAATTAAATGTACTTGGATATGGAACCCATATTTGAACATGTTATTAAATAAATGATTGTGTATAATAGTATTATATATATATATACCTACACATAATAAATAGGATGAAATATAATGATAAATATAATGCCATGGAAGGTCACCCCCATATGGAAATAATTTGGGGAGGTTCATTGTCACCGAGCTGTAGTTTGAACAACAAAGTGGGAAACGATCATAACAAGATAACAGAGCAGAGCAGCCACAGACTGAACTAGTGTTGTAGTTCTAGAGTCTGTACTAGTAAACTAGCATTGGTGCCTCTGGGAGAGGCACCAGTGCTATATATACAGTGTATATAGAATTAAATGTACTTGGATATGGAACCCATATTTGAACATGTTATTAAATAAATGATTGTGTATAATAGTATTATATATATATACCTACGCATTTAATACTGCGTTTAAATGTTGGCTCTCTTGTTGAGAAACACACAGACAAGCACACACGCACACGCACACGCACACACGCAACAATCTGAAAGCCATGCTTGCTGTTACTCCTGGTGCCATCATTTGAAATTATGAGGGGAGAGGGAGAGAGAGAGAGGGAGAGAGAGAGAGAGAGAGAGAGAGAGAGAGAGAGAGAGAGAGAGAGAGAGAGAGAGAGAGAGAGAGAGAGAGAGAGAGAGAGAGAGAGAGAGAGAGAGAGAGAGAGAGAGAGAGAGAGAGAGAGAGAGCGCTTCTCAGATGCCCTTGGAATCCCATTATTGTCTTATTTTTCATGGAATTCGATTTTGTGCTTTTTCTTTTGTGATTGTGTCTGTGTGCGTGTGTGTACAAGTGCATGTGTACGCACGTGCATGTGTATGCACGTGTGTCTGTTAAAGGAGGAAGGTTGGAGCTTTGTGGATCTGCCGGCTCCTTGGTAACAGGGAGAGGCATGGGGTGATAGATAATGTGTCCTAGTCTTTGTCCTGAAGGTGAGACAGGCGGTCTCTGTCCTGAAGGTGAGACAGGCGGTCTCTGTCCTGGAGGTGAGACAGGCGGTCTCTGTCCTGAAGGTGAGACAGGCGGTGTCTGTTCTGGAGGTGAGACAGGCGGTCTCTGTCCTGAAGGTGAGACAGGCGGGCTCTGTCCTGAAGGTGAGACAGGCGGTGTCTGTCCTAGGCAGCGTTAGAACGACAGGGTTATGAGCTCTTAAAGAAGGAGAGCTTTTGAAGTGGAGTGCACACCAGCCATAGAACGCCTTACAGCCATAAGTACCTCATATAGTTCTTCTCCATTTATATATTTTTGGTGCCATTCCATTGATGGGTTTCTATGGCAACAGAAAATATGTTGTAGCTCCAGTTAAAGATCCGTCTCCTCATTCGCCTCGTTGATCAAACCAGAGTCGGGCAAGATCTATTTTCAGAGCGCCGCTCGGTAGGGGAGCACAGCGCCGAGAGCCAGGGCTGGAGGGGAAGCCCTCCACCCCCCCAGTACCACCCAGCATCAGCCAGCACCACCCAGCACCTCCCTCCACCCTCCGGCAACACCCTCCAGAAACACCCAGCACCGCCCGCAATGATCAACTCCCGAGACACCAAGAAGACTTTCAGATCCAAATGTCCCAGACCATGCCCCCCACGACCCCGCAGGGGGAAGGGGTTCCTCTAACACTCCTCAAGGTTCAGCTCCTCCACTAAGTCACCTCACAGTGATGCGGGGATGCAGGCAGCGCGCCAGCAGTCTGTATGTTGCTACAACCCAGTCGCCAAGAAAAAACGTCAGTGGTGTACGTTTCCATGAACACTGGATACGCAGCATTTCAACGTAAAAAATAGCGTGTTATACCTACAGTATCCACGTGTGTGTAAAGGATGTTTGGTCGGATGTTACGACGAAGAATCATAATGTGAATGTGAATATTCTATAAATCTCTTGATATCATCTTTCGTCTCAACACTTCTGCTGCAGCCACTTAAAGTCTCACTCCGAAAACCTTAAAATATGAATCAATCCATTAGAAGTATGAAAATATGTTCCCGGTGGTGCAACAGAGCAAACAAGGTGTCCTTTGACATCTACGTTTCGAGACGATTGCAACAGTGCCACACATGATCATATTTGAATATGTTTCGGGGTAGTAATTAGCTGTCGATTTTGAAGGCCTTTATCAATAATGACCAGCTATAGATTTGCTTCCCGATGGAGATTTTTGACAAATTACATGTTAATTAGCATCTACACGTTAAGCTGAGTCCAATGAGATCAAGCTCGGCCTCTTGCTACACCGAGATCATGTCCTAGACCTAGGTGTACCATGTAAAATACATGTTACCATTAGCTAGAGTGTCGTTCTTGGTGTCATTGGACTCAGCTCAACGTGTAGATGCTAAATAACATGTCATTTGTGACAAATCTTTATCGGGAAGCAAATCAATAGCTGCTCAGTATTGATTAAGGCCTCCAATTTCGACAGCTAATTACTACCATTAAACATGTTCGAATATGCTCATGTGTGGCACCGTTGCAATCGCCTGGAAGCGTAGATGTTGAAGGACACCTTGTTCGTCCTCTTACCCCACCGGAAAGATATTTACATGCTTCTGATTGACTAATGAATTGATTCAGCTATTCCCCCAGAAGTCTGGGGTCAAAAGGTCAACAGGAGACAGCACCACGCCGGGGTGGAGCCGGGGTGGAGCCAGATCTCGGGCAACAGCGCAGGGTTGCCAGGTCCTGCAAAAAACGTGCCCCCCACATACCGTTCAAAATCCACCCAAAATGTCCTAGAAGCATCCCAAAAAAAAAGATATTATTGGACATTTTGGCCAACGTTTTGAAAGTAATAATATTTGAGGGAATATTTTTTTGTTGTTGTTTTAGCAGCGAAATGCACCGTGTGCGTGTGTGCGTGTGTGCGTGTGTGTGTGTCTGTGTCTGTGTCTGTGTGCCTGTGCGTGCGTGTGTGTGCTTGTGTGTGTGTGTCTGTGCATGTGCGTGCGTGTGTGTGTGTGTATAACACGCTATTTTATGTTGAAATGTGACGTAATCCAGTGTTCACGAAACGTACACTGTCAACGTAGGTATGTTTTTGGCGACTGGGTTGGCTCTCAGATATACGTGTTTCTAACAAGATGATACCATTAAAAGTTACATAAAGTAACAGTTTAATAACACAAACGCAGGAAGCACGTGAGCTGCTAGTTTAGCGAAAGCAACCTGACGTCGTTGAAACATGCGAGCGAGCCGATCAACTCCTAATAACTATAAAACTAAAGATCAGACACAATCACTGACTGAAGATTATGCAATTAAAAAGTATATTTCTCGCTAGAAATGTTATTAGAAACACGTTTAACGGTGAATCGGTCCTAAAATATTGCATTTCCCATTCAGATAATAAAGATTAATAAAGATCATACACATTCACTGACTGAAGATTATGTAAGGAAAATGTACATTTCTCGCTAGAAATGTCATTAGAAACGCGTTTAATGGTGTATCTGTCCTAAAATATTGCATTTCCCATTCAGATAATAAAGATTAATATAAGCAACGCCGTGTTCCGGAGCCGCGGGGGATTCTGGGAATTGGGGTTCTCAGTTGACAAATGGGGCTTTTGTTAACTTGTTTTGTTGTTAGGATTAAGTGGGGTTAATGGGTTCGGGATGTTATGTGGTTGTGTGTTGTTCTATTAACATTGTCCGTGTGTTCATTATTGTCGACACCGTCACCGAGAGTGACGTGACCATCGTTTCGCGCAGCTGTTCCGTGTTGAAGTCTCGTTCAATAAAAACCAACTCTCGTTGTCGAGCGTTAAATAAAAACCAACTCTCGTTGTCGAGCGTGCCCCCCCCCTACAAACGTGTCTCCCCCCCCCTCAACAAACGTGTCCCCCCCCCCCCCCCCCCTTCAACTACCGTGTCGTCGTCGTCGTCCCCCCCCCCCCACAATCGTGTGTCGTCGTCCCCCCTCAACAAACGTGTCTCCCCCCCCCCCCCCCTCCCCGGTCAACAACAGTCTCCCCCCCCCCCCCCCTAAACAATCGTGTCCACAATTTGCCGCGAAAGCCGTGAAACCCAAACCCCGAAACCCGCCTCCACAGCGGCACACGTGGATACTGTAGTTATAACACGCTATTTTTTACGTTGAAATGCTGCGTATCCAGTGTTCATGGAAACGTACACCACTGACGTTTTTTCTTGGCGACTGGGTTGGTTGCTAAGCACCCCACAATAACAGCGATGAAACGAGAAGAGCCGACGCACTCATGAGAGACAACACAGACCACAACCACTTTGGATCGCTTATATATATATATATATATATATATATATATATATATATATATATATATATATATATTAGCGCTGGCCGATTTTGTGTGATTTTTTTTTTAATGTTTGATAGAAAGTGCAGAGAACAGCTGGATACATATCCGTACATTATTTTAGATTTCAACATTTTCTTTTTGATAATTTTGTGTATTTTTTTAAGGCGAAATTTCAAAGTTCTCAGTTACAATTTTTTTGGAGACATGCTGAATAAATACATAATGTTTTCAAACGTGATTATGATTTTTTTCCATAATCGAGCAGCCCTAATATCTATATCTATATACAGTATAAACATATATACATACATATGTAAATATATTAGGGCTGTCAAGCGATAAAAAAAAAAAAATCTAAGTAATTACAGGTTCTGTGATTACTTAATCTAAATTAATCGCTTACTTACATTTTTCTGAGAAAGTATTTAAAAATTATTTAATTCAAGTAAATTATGGCAGATGAGTAATTCAATAGGCATAATAGACTTCAAAGTTCAATGCCTCTTTTATTTAAAACATGTCCTTCAGTCCCTCCAGAAGTACGCGATTATGCGATCGCATAATTCAACGCTTAATCCGCCAAAGTCTGGATATTCATGCAGGGGCCGCATTTTTTCAAATATGCCGCACTTTCACCACATAAATTGCAGATTTCCGCGCAAAATAGGCAGGGCTTGCATGATAACATAATCCCCGCATTTTAGTTGCAAAAAAAGTCACATATATCTTAGCAGAAAGTTGAAAAATGTTGCGTTTACTTCATACAAGAGCAGCCATTTCC
>NC_079424.1:21311184-21363287 GCF_026213295.1 Gadus chalcogrammus
CTAAAGGTTAGAAGTTACTGGTATAGAACGGGGCTGTAATGCACGTTATGTAACCTTACATCCAGTGAAAGAAGAATCTTTTCTTTCTCCGCCAGGCTGCGGTGGTTTGAGTGCCCACAAAAGGTTGGCTCCCCGCTGCTTCCTGTTTATTTCCATGCATCCATAATTTACTATTCTCCCAAGAGGAGCAGAGAGACACAAACAGATCCAACCTGAGGACAGCACACACACAGAGAGGAAGGGAGCTGTCGCTGTGCTTGATGGACTCGCAATATTCAGTCATATTAGCTGTGTGTGTGTGTGTGTGTGTGTGTGTGTGTGTGTGTGTGTGTGTGTGTGTGTGTGTGTGTGTGTGTGTGTGTGTGTGTGTGTTAATAAGCCTAGAGAAGGAGACATTGAGTTGACCTACATGCACCTCCACATGTTTACCAAAGCCCCCCCCCCCCCCCATACACACACACACATTTTCCATAAGATAAAGGCTTTTTGCAGTAAAAGTATCCTTTTTCATTTACAAATCGTACCTATCCAGATATATCATACTGCATAATTTTCAACGGTCAGAAGTGAGATTGCAAAATGTCTTTATAAATGATCTAGACTCATTGTATGATCAAATAAATACATAGGTAATGCCAAAGCAGGGCTAGACATTATGACTATCAGCGAAAATCCTTTCATCAAAGCTCCAGCTTCTGGCCCTGCTGACCACAGACCGCTGCAGCAAGGCGGCCCACCTGTTTGCTGCCTGCCCTTCACCTGTCTCTGTCCACTCCACACACACACACACACACACACACACACACACACACACACACACACACACACACACACACACACACACACACACACACACACACACACACACACACACACACATTTGTACATTAACACACACACACACAAACACACACCCCAACACCAAAACACACACAACACCACACACACACTCACACATGCACACACCGATAGTTTTAGAACAAAAGTGCTAAAAAACGATATGGCGATATTATGATATATATATATATATATATATATATATATATATATATCTTCACCATTTATACATCTCTCTCTCTCTCTCTCTCTCTCTCTCTCTCTCTCTCTCTCTCTCTCTCTCTCTCTCTCTCTCATAGTTCCTGTCTAATTGGCACACAGACCCAATACTAACATCAATAGATATAGTTTGCCATTGTTCAAGACTGACGGCCACATTGAAGTGCTGGTGGAAACATTCCAAACACTTCCTAAAATATGTCCCTTACAATCTGTTATTCATGAACAAGTTACAGTCAGATGTTCCAACTTCCAGTGACGAAGAAACAAAAGTAAACCAAATTAATAGTCGTAGTGAAAAGTCCCTGGACCCCCCTGTCCGCTGAACCTTGTTATTGTAGGGCTCCTGCTGCCACAGACACCAGAGAACTGTCCCTTACTAACTTCATGACTGCTGTTTGTTATTAGATTCCAAATACGTCAAGCCTTGTATCCAAAACTCCATATCCTGTGGCATGGCACCAGAAAAACAAGGTCAGGATTCCTCTGGAGACCTCTGCTTCTCCTCTGCATCTGCTCTTCATCTGCTCTTCATCTCCTCTTCTTCTGCTCTTCATCTGCTCTTCATCTGCTCTTCTTTTGCTCTTCATCTCTCCCCACATCCAGTCATTCTCCTCTCAGTCTAAACCCTATTTATTCATACGCTCCATCGTTATTTATTCAGCTGTGGCGACACAAGGTGACTATAGACTACAATTAAGAAGTGACTTAAGCTGCGACTGCGAGCCTATCGGATCCTAATAAAAAACGCTGCTACATTTCAAAGCAGCCTCCTCGTTTTCTCGCACACCGAAGCAAAGCTGTGACTCCTTTAAAAGTATTTTGTTGATTAATCTGCTACCTTTCTTCCGTGTCTCTAGGAGACGCTGCAGTGTTTTCCGACACTGATGAACATGGATGAATCTTCACACCACATTTCAGTTTTTTTCTTTTGGTTTCTTTTTTTTTCTTTTCTTTTTTCTAAAGCACCTACTTGACGCCTGCTTGTGCTTGGTCTCTGTATTATTAAGAGAGGCTTCTCGAGTCCTGACCTAGATGGGCTGCTGCTGCTTCGTATTGCCGATATTTCCGTCTAAGGAAATCTTCCTGCAGCCGCGTCTGCAGGAAGACATCCGCGCTCATCATATCAGATCAGTGACGCCACGAGCGATTGATGATTGATCCTCATGGGATTCCCAACAGCTCCTCCACAAGTAGTTCAATGGAAATAGTTTAGTGGTTTGGCCTTTGGTTAGAGAGTGCTTTGTGAAGGTCTCACTATTTTACCGGCGTCTGAATGAATGGCGCATATCTTTTACCTTTATCTTTAAGAATCCGATTTGACCGTTGCAATTTCCTTTGTATTGAATCTGAGAATGTGCTATGGTTGTGCCGTTGTATTATTCGTTTGTAGGAATCATTTGCATCAAACAAGAAAACACAGCCAACTTTCCGCTCAGCGGAAAGTTGGCTGTGTTGCATTACACTCCAAAACTCTTAGATAATCATATTACATATCAGTGTAAGGACAACGACCCATAAAGCTCTGCCCTTAATTAAAAGTTCCCCTCTCATCTCCTATTACATCTCCCATCACATTTCACAAGAGAGAGAGTGTGAAGCTAACAAGTAAGAAACATACATTATAAATTGACCTCCTTTCCTCTGAAAGACCAACATACATGCATTATCTCATTAACAACAAGCTCAGCCAGATAATGGAATCTCTCTCTCTTCTCTCTTTTTCTCTTCTCATTCTCTTCTTCTCTCTCTCTCTCAATTTCTTACATACACGCATGCATGCCGTTGCGTGCGTATCAATATTGATACGGCGTGTGTGTATGTGCATGTGTGTGAGGTCTGGCCTTGGCAGATCTCACAGATCTGCTAGCGATGTCTTTGGCCAGTGTGGCCGCTCACAACGGCTCCAGAACGGTGATCCATTTAGAGCTGGTCCTCTGAGACCAGCCATGTCAGTGACAGAGATGTCATCGTAAACTCCCATTGCAACCATCTTCTATTTCAGGCCATAATAATCCCCATGACCCAAAGCGTCTATAACCAGACAGAATGTGTGATGTTATCCACACTGAGCAGAAGCTCCAAGTTTATCTAGAGCAGAGTTTTACAGTCCCCCAAGAGCAGGACCATGGCTTCGGAGGTGGCCGTTCCCTCAGTGTTGCTGTAGCTGGGCGGGCAGCACACTCTGCCCCTGGACCTTAAACATGGGAGATAGGCGCATTGCGACTCATCATCAAGGGAACCCTGCCTCCCTGGGGGCCGTTATTACTTCATCTGCAATTTTCACGGCTTGCCCAGTTCACGCCTGTGACTATGAATTTGGTTTAGAAGTAACTCTTGCAAAGCGTTTATTGTTGGCTGAATTCTGTAAAACCTGTGGTTCGAAAATTGTGTTTTTCATTCTGCCACATCCTCCCCCCAGCCTCCCCTCTGAGGCTGTAGGTCTCTGGGGAGCAGCCTGTGCTGCTGGGTAATTGAATGCGTTGCTCCAGTCCACCCGTTGCCCTGTCATCCCAATCCCTGGCTGGTGCGAAAGCGAGAGGCCGAGAAGGGGAGGGAGTGAGAGGGGAGTGGGAGGGAGAAACAGAAAGATGCCACATAGAACCAGGAAATGCCTGTCTTGATTGTGTCCTGGCCTAGATGTCACATGCGCCGTTGTAACAGAAACACACATGCACATGCCTTAATTATTTGTTATTATGTTTACGTATATATGAATACAGATAAGCTATGTACATGCACAAATGTGTTTGTTGTTCTCCGGCCCTACATGTCCCCAGTTCTGTGAAGGTAGAAATAGAAGACCTCATTGTCAGGTTTGGAGCCGGTTGAACCCAAAAAACTGAACTAAAAGGACGGAACATTGGGAGTTAAAGGCACATAGTGCTCTTTGTGAATAAACTCTTGTAGCCGCCTGGCCTGGCTTCACCAAAATCTCTGTTACGAATATCATTTGTCAGAATGACCTTCATTATTTTGCTTCAACTCTTCCACTTGTAATACTACCATTATGTCTGACCCTTGTTGAAATGATTGCACTCCTTACCATTCGTTCCATAGAGTTGTTTCTTAATAATTAAGGGCACTACTTAATTACAACGTGGCCGGGGAAGCCCTTTGAGACTGTAACTGTGACCAGAGGCTTTACAATTAAAGTTGACTTGAAGAGCCAATTCTAAGAGCACTTAGCATGAGTGCACATCGCACAAACCAAAACAATAGCATTTGATGCATTGATTCCACAAGATGGATATATTATGCTGTTCGTTCATGCTATATTCACGACCCGAGGAGCCAAAAGCAAAAGAGGTAACAGAATGAATACTTTGGCTAGAGGGAGACAATAACGAGGTAACAGAATGAATACTTTGGCTAGCGGGAGACAATAACGAGATAACAGAATGAATAATTTGACTAGCGGGAGACAAGAACCAGGTAACAGAATGAATACTTTGGCTAGCGGTATACAAGAACCAGGTAACAAAATTAATACTTTGGCTAGCGAGAGACAAGAACCAGGTACCAGAATGAATACTTTGTCTAATAATTCTCAGGTATACAATTTGACATTGACATTCAAAACCTTGAATGTCAAGGTCCTCAAGAGGTTTTTCTACACATTATCATGTCAGTTGTCTCCATAACAATCAACAAAATGATACACAGTCTGACAGATGAGTGGAAGCCTGTTTATGTATGACTCTTTCGCACTGATATTTTCTGTATTATTAAAGAACTTTATGGGCCCTATCTTGCATCCGGCGCAAGTGACTTAGTCACTGGCGCATGTGTCGTTGCTAGTTTACAACTGGCGCAAAGCGTTCTTTTCCCACCAGCGCCACTCGCCGGTAAATTAGGGATTGATCATGCGCCGCAAGGGGCGGTTCGGCGGAAGGAGGAGGTGTGTTCTGGCGCAAACGGTATTTTGCCGTCTCTGAATACCATTGCGCTACTGACCAGGAAATACCTGGTTTAAAGTCAGTGGCGCGTTGTTCAGACGCTATTTTAAGGGCGCATGCATACATGCGCATGCGATGCATACGGATTGCTTGTGCACCTCGCGGATACAATTTGCTTCTCTCATCTACCTAGCCGCACATTCTTGGTAAATTATTTGGGAAAGAACAGCTGATGCAGCGGTAATAAGTTGTACTTTTAAATCAATGCATCTGCAAACACCGTACAGCAAACACATATTTTCTTGACACAGACATCGTGTAGGCCTACATGCCCATAACTTTTAGGATTGATGAGTAGGCCTATTTGATCGTGAAAAACATTGTTTTACCGCGAGTGAGTGTTAAAAAGAATGAATGAATGCGGGCGCGCGTGTGTGCTCTGTAAGGCGCCCAGTTTCCAACCTCGAAATTTCACTTCATTTAAATTTAATTTGCATGGTATTTCTTATCCTTACCAGATGCCCGAACCACCTCAGCTGACTCCTTTCTAAGTAAAGGAGCAGCGGCTCTAATCCGAGTTCCTCACGGATGGCTGAGCTTCTCACCCTATCCCTATCTAGTCCTTTCGGTCATCACCCAACCCTCATGACCATAGGTGAGGATAGGAACGAAGATGGACCGGTAGATCGAGAGCTTTGCCTTGCGGCTCAGCTCTCTTTTCGTAACAACGGTAAAGCGAACGCAATACCGCCCCCGCTGCTCCGATTCTCCGGCCAATCTCACGCTCCATAGTTCCCTCACTCGCGAACAAGACCCCGAGGTACTTGAACTCCTTCACTTGGGCAAACTAAACACGTAACGCATAATACAATCAATGGCAATGTCTATTACCGCGGGGACACATGCATATTAGGATAGCATACAATACTGATAAGAAACAATGTTTATAATGTATTGCGTATATCATTAAATAGAACCACAGTTACCGCATATCATATGTTATAGCCTATCATACGTTTTCTTTGCCGAAATTTATTTGAGGACTCAGTATATTCCATGTGTGAATTAGGCCATATTATTTGGCAATAAACTAAGCCATTTGCAGTATGAAATTCTCGGAGACTGCAGACGCTTTCAAAATATCAACTCTTCCGATTCAAATGCGCTCATGGCTCTTAAAGGGGATGGGAGCTGGCACTCTCATTGGTTTGTTGCACGTTACGCCCAAACCACACCTACGGGTAATTAGGCTGCTTAAGACCAACCCTTTTGACACTTGCGCCGCGGCGCAAGCGTCATTTATCCGCCTGTAAAATAGCGATAGCGCCGTAGAACCGCCCACAAAGCTACTTGCGCTTTGCGCTTCCCACTTGCGTTTCAGACCGTTAAAATAGGGCCCTATGTCAGCAAAGTCTTGGGCACTTTGACAAAGAAACAAAGTGGTTCATTTACTCAATTCACACCATTGTTTATATATTATCCTATATTATATTGCTGACATACTCCTATTGCATTTGTATGTTCTATCACCAAGGCTCATCCCCATAAAGCGTGGGTTCACTCTTCAGCGCACATTGCCTGAGAATCAACAGGCCAATGTCCCCTTGCTATAATAATATAATGTAAAATGAATACAGTATTTCACTGGTGTCCTCTTGAATGAAAATGCTCAAAATTTCTGCTGTACTGAAATGAATTGGACCACACCCATATTTATATTTTTAGTAACTCTGGCATTTCAATATTGTTCTAAATTCCTATGAGACAAGCCTATCGACACAACTATGGTTTTTAAGGATCATTATTGTTCCCAAATAAAACAATGACAAGTCCTTATCATGCCACAGTGGCGTAAGCTAGAAGCTGGGAACCTAGCCAGGTGTGTCTGAGGAGATCAGGACCTTAGCACATCAACACCAGCTTCTGCTGGAACAGATCCTGTGATAGATCAAGATGACCATTTCATGTATGGATTTTTTATGGATGGAACCAGGCTCTTTAAATTGGACCTGAATTGAACAAGCTCACTTCAGATGCCTTTCTTGAAACTATAGCCTGCAATATGAAATCATTAGTCACAGCACCTGTTCACAATATTTGTGCCTGCTGCATTCAAAATTTCCCCCGCATTTGATCTATTGTTATTATCACCCGTAGACCAAACACAACATGTGCTGAGGGGTATTCCACAAAGCCGGTTTTATAACATAACCGGGTAAGTTAACCCAGGGTTTGCGGTAACCCTAGGTTTTCCGTTCCAAAATGAACACGGTATGTTAGTTACTATAGAAACATATGCTCTGAATCAAACCTGGTCGGAGCAGGTTTTGCGCAGGTTAAGTTTGGAACAATACCCGCTTGAGCCGCGGCGCAAGTGTCAAAAGGGTTGGTCTGAAGCAGCCTAATTACCCGTAGGTGTGGTTTGGGCGTAACGTGCAACAAACCAATGAGAGTGCCAGCTCCCATCCCCTTTAAGAGCCATGAGCGCATTTGAATCGGACGAGTTGATATTTTGACAGCGCGTCTGCAGTCTCCGATGAGACAGATGAATGAGATGAATTTCAAACTGCAAATGGCTCAGTTTATCGCCAAATAATATGGCCTAATTCACATGTGGAATAAGGGGTTTTCTTCCACAACTTCAGAAATACTGAGTCCTCAAATAAATTTCGGCAAAGAAAACGTATGATAGCCTAACATATGATATGCGGTAACTGTGGTTCTATTTAATGATATACGCAATACATTATAAACATTGTTTCTTATGAGTATTGTATGCTATCCTAATATGCATGTGTCCCCGCGGTAATATACATTGCCATTGATTGTATTATGCGTTACGTGTTTACTTTGCCCAAGTGAAGGAGTTCAAGTACCTCGGGGTCTTGTTCGCGAGTGAGGGAACTATGGAGCGTGAGATTGGCCGGAGAATCGGAGCAGCGGGGGCGGTATAGCGTTCGCTTTTCCACACCACACCGAAAAGAGAGCTGAGCCGCAAGGCAAAGCTCTCGATCTACCGGTCGATCTTCGTTCCTATCCTCACCTATGGTCATGAGGGTTGGGTGATGACCGAAAGGACGAGATCGCGGGTACAAGCGGCCGAGATTAGTTTTCTCAGAAGGGTGGCTGGCGTCTCCCTTAGGGATAGGGTGAGAAGCTCAGCCATCCGTGAGGAACTCGGATTAGAGCCGCTGCTCCTTTACTTAGAAAAGAGTCAGCTGAGGTGGTTCGGGCATCTGGTAACGATGCCCACTGGGCGCCTTCCTTGGGAGGTGTTTCAGGCACGTCCATGGGGAGGAGACCTCGGGGAAGACCCAGGACTAGGTGGAGAGATTATATCTCAACACTGGCCTGGGAACGCCTCGGGATCCCCCCGTCAGAGCTGGTCAATGTGGCCCGGGAAAGGGAAGTCTGGGGCCCCCTGCTTGAGCTGCTCCCCCCGCGACCCGACCCCGGATAAACGGACGAAGATGAGATGATGATGAGAGTGTTTAGTTTGCGTGTGTTTAAACAGAGCACACACGCGTGCCCGCAATCATTCATTCTTTTTAACAATCACTCGCGGTAAAACAATGTTTTTCACGATCAAATAGGCACACGATGTCTGTGTCAAGAAAATATGGGTTTGCTGTACGGTGTTTGCAGATGCATTGATTTAAAAGTACAACTTATTACCGCTGCATCAGCTGTTCTTTCCCAAATAATTTACCAAGAATGTGCGGCTAGGTAGATGAGAGAAGCAAAGTGTATGCGCGAGGTGCACAAGCAATCCGTATGCATCGCATGCGCATGTATGCATGCGCCCTTAAAATAGCATCTGAACAACGCGCCACTGACTTTAAACCAGGTATTTCCTGGTCAGTAGCGCAATGGTATTCAGAGACCGCAAAATACCGTTTGCGCAAGAACACGCCTCCTCCTTCCGCCGAACCGCCCCTTGGGGCGCATGATCAATCCCTAATTTACCGGCGAGTGGCGCTGGTGGGAAAAGAACGCTCTGCGCCAGTTGTAAACTAGCAACGACACATGCGCCACTGACTAAGTCACTTGCGCCGGATGCAAGATAGGGCCCCATGTGTGGGCTATCTTTCCCTGGGATTAGGAGGAGCTCGGTTTTGTTGAGGTTAAGCCTCAGGTGATGGGCAGTTGTCCAGGTGCTGACGTCCGCCAGACATAGATATGCGTGTTGCAATCAGGGCATTATCAGATGAGGGGAAGAGAGTGTCGTCAGCATAGCAGTGATAGGAAAAGCCGTGTGATGTAATTATAGAGCCCAGAGATCTGGTATAGAGGGAGAACAGAAGAGGCCCCGGTACAGAGCCTTGAGGGACACCAGTTTCAAGCGTGCAAGGTTTGGCCAAGGAGCCATTCCATGTTACTTGATAGGTGCGGTTCATCAGGTAGGATGTGAACCAGGAAAGAGCAGATTCAGCAATGCCAAGTTCAGCAAGAGGGGCAAGGAGGATCTGGTGGTTCACCGTGTCAAATGCTGCGGACAGGTCGAGGAGAATGAGAACCGATGAGAGGGACGAGGCTCTGGCAGCACGGAGGGACTCAGTCACCGCGAGGAGAGCCGTCTCAGTGGAGTGTGCCTTCTTGAAGCCTGACTGGTGAGGGTCAAGCAGGTTGTTAGATGAGAGATAGGAGGACAGTTGTTTAGCAATGGCACGTTAAAGTGTTTTAGAGAGGAATGAAAAAAGAGATACCGGTCTGTAGTTCTGGATGTCGGTGGTATTAAGAGTTGGTTTTTGAGGAGAGGCTTTATTCTGGCAGTCTTGAAAGACACTGGAACAATGCCTGAGGTGAGGGAGGAGTTGATAAGTGAGGTGAGAAATGGCAGGATGTCGCTTGAGACATCCTGGAGGAGAGAGGAGGGGATAGCGTCAAGGGGGCAGGTGGTGGCATGGTTAGATGTTATTACTCTGTTGACCTCGTCAGAGGTGAGGGTGATAAATTGGGTAAAGACGGAGGAGGGAGGATGGAGGCAGGGATAAAAGAGGAGCTAATGTCCTTTTTATCACTAAAAGTGTGATTCGTGATAAGGGATTTTTAGACTGGTTCAGCTGCTGCTCAATGACTCTCACGTTCCCCTGCTTACAATCATTGCGATACACCATTTATTGATCCATTTATTCAAAAGATCCAAAGACAAACAACGGGTGCATTAAGTTATCATATTTAAAATATTATTAATAGCATAATAAACATTTCAGTTGTGTTAGTATTTAATTAATTTGTATTAATTTGCTTGTATAGCTATGACAGTTAACAATTTTGGTGTAGGCCTACTACAAATATTTATGTGGGTAGGCTACTCCAACCTCGTTGCTGATCGATATGTAACCATTTATTTGTAGATAAAGTAATGATAGCATTTTTCGTAAATAGTATGGAATCTGTTTCTTAAGCAATAACATTGAACTGTATTGTTTTTTAGGCCTACATACATTTTCTATGTTGTTGGTATTATATGTTATATGGAGCAATCTTTCATATTTAGGAAGTTAACTTATACTTCCATGGTCGGTAAACAATGCGACTGCGATCGCTCAGACCTCTCGCTTATGATGCTACAATGCTAACAATGCTAAAAAACAAGAATATTTCTGCATCCGGTACGTCATGAACTAAGTTGCGGAAGCAAATCTCTCCTTGATGTTGCCCTGCACCATTGAGTAGTTTACATAGGAATGAATGGGCGCCATTTTGGAATCTGGTTTCCATTCTATAATATGTCCATGGTGGGCAGTCGGCGGTGGATAGGGTCCCCATGGGACTCATTGAGGGCGGGACTTAAATGCCTGCTTGACAGTGGTCTTCAGCGAAAACTCATAGATATCCAATCCTTTATAACTTTTTAATCAAACAAAACTGTCAAGCAAAAATACTTAAAATACTTAATATGGAGATTAGCTAGCCCCTGAGATCCTAAGCAAATGGGAAGAACATGATTGCCTTTGTTTTCTGAGAATGAAATCCCATTTCTTCATGTTGACAGTGCGTTTGCTGGTGACTGCAGGTGTCATGCCAAAATTCTACCGGCTGCCAAATTTGTACCGGGCGCGTCATCCATACGTAATCCATTCCAAACCTGCCTGGCAACAGATGATCGCGTCGTCCGTTGCCTGGCAACGGACGATCGCGTCGAACGACGTGAAAGGTTCACGGACATTCGCGAACCTTCTATCTAGCGATACGTTATCTGTATTGTGCTATTTCGTCCTTGACCTGCTTTAAACACTCAGTTTACTTGCTAAATTTGATTGAACAATTAAATACAATACAAATATAAAGTAAAAACAAGTGTTATCTAGCGATCCGTTTTCTGTATTATGTTATTTCGTCTTTGGCAACATGAGCGCGAATGTTTTTTGAAACCCACTTTAAACACTCAGTTTACTAGCTAAATTTGATTAAACAATTAAATACAATACAAATATAAAGTAAAAACAAGTGTTATCTAGCGATCCGTTAACTGTATTATGTTATTTCGTCTTTGGACGACGCGATCATCTGTTGCCAGACAAGTTTGGAATGGATACGTATGGATGACGCGCCCGGTACAAATTTGGCAGCCGGTACAAATTTGGCATGACACAGCCACCCACCAGGGACTAGGGCTGTCACTTTTTATTCGAAGTTCGAATATTCGTTCGAAGGTGGGGTGAAAAGTTCGAATTCGAAGTGTAATTCTCCATTCGAACTGTAAAAATGCGCTATAAAGAAGAGAGCGGCGAGTGGCTTTTCCTCAATAAAGCGGCCCTCCTGGATCCCCGCTTCTACCGGTTAGTCCACCTTTCCCCTGCACAGAAACATCTCGTGACTGAAAGCCTCTCACACGAGCTCATTGAAACGGAGACCGACACTGATCGCACACGACAGGGAGAAAAGTCCGCTGCTGCGCTGGGCGCGATGGGCAGCCTGTTTGGGGACTTATACAGCACGGCTGACAGAAGCAGCTGCAGCGGTAACGGAGAGCTGCGAGACTACTTGTAATTTTCTTTCCGTAAGGAATAAAAAGAGCAGCATGCCGTGTTGGAGGTCGGCCTCACAGATTGTTCGTTTATATAGGCTGTGTGTGCCATGGACGACATGCGCTCCGCATATCGCGCTACGAGCAGTTATTGTTAATAATGCGTAAAAGACAGCCGCACTTGTGTGTCGGAGCTTCCTCTCGTTGTGTTTACAAATGTGTTATCAAAGATGTGTTTTTATCCTGTGCTGTTATGAATTCAGTAGGTATACGTGATTTCCACAAGAAATAAAAAGAAACACGACAACAGTTGTTGTCGTGTTTTTTATTTTTTTATTTTTTTTAATAGTTCTATGGGGGGGGGGGGGGGGGGGGGTCGAATGTATTCGAATTAATTATGGACATTCGAAATTCGTTCGAATTTCATTTTTGGAAAAAGTGACAGCCCTACCAGGGACCCCTAGATGCCACTGGAGGAACTGCAAGACATTCTTACCTTAATCTACAGCTTCACAGCAGGTGTTCATGGCTACACAGCTTATTTGATTCTGAACAAACAGTTAGTCAGTATCAGTAGGGCAGTGGCCCCAATGTGACTGTTGCATCCTGGAGTGCAACAAGCTGAATCAAGCATTCTGAACTCACCCCCTATGGCTGAACCAAAGGATATAGTCTAAGCTTCCCTGAGCTCAGGACCCTTTACTGTATTTTACCCAAAACAAAAGCACCATTCTGATAGTGGATTACATGATCATGCTCAATCCAATAGTGGATCACATGATCATGCTGCCTGCGGCTCTTGCTATGCAATCTTTCTTTTGGGGACTACCTAAGAGTTCACAAATAATAAATGATGAACCGTAAAGGCATGTAAATGCCTTTGTGTACCATCTTTACATTATTCAGTGTATGGACTCTCACTGGAAAAGGGAGTACACCTCCCATTACATCTCCCAGTAGGGGGTACGTGGTTATTATGAACCAATGTCCTTGACATATTGAGTGCAGGGGAACACCAAACAATGTATAAATAAATTCATAGTATTCACCTTAACGCACAGCAACATTAATAAATACATAGTATTCACCCTAGCACACACACAGCAAGATGAATAAATACATAGTATTCACTCTAACACACATAGCAACACCATGAGCGTTATGTGATGAATGTGTATGGAGGTGTAAACACACACAGCCACCACACACAAGCAGAAACATTGGTCATGGGTATGGGTGGGAGTTGGACCTCCACAGAACGGCCACTTGTTCTGAACAGCTTGGTTGTGGAACAGCTTTCGGGCGCTGGTGGCCCAAACCTTTGACCTGTGAGCACCTAGGGGGGCCGAGATGCCACACTGGGGAGGGGGTATGAAAGAGGAAGTCAAGAGCTGCTAGTATCAATACGTGTGTGTCCCCACTTATTGACTGTCCAGCCTTTGGCCTGCTTTGCACTAGCTAATTTAGCGTGTGTCTGTGTTTTTGAGTGTGTTGGGGTGTGTTTGTGTTTGTGTGTGTGTGTGTTGTGTAACGTGTAATGTGTGTGTGGGAGAAAGAACCCTCAACAAATGCTTGTGCTGGAGAACCAAATGAGTGTGTAGGAGTGTGCAGCTGTTTACTTCATCATCCTGCTCCATCGATGAAAATGCTGACAAGAAATCCCAAAAAGAGGCCCCTGTAAATATACCCTTGAAATATATATATATATAGATACGTATTTAAAGATAAATATATACATATATATACATCTTTAGAGATGTATTTTTTCATATATATTTCAAAGGTATATTTACAGGGGCGACTTTGATTTCTTGTCAGCATTTTCAACAATGGAGCAGGCTTAGCATCAGGATCGATTTCTGTCGGTTAAAGTCAAGAGGCCATAGCATTAAATATTGAGATGCATCCATATTGTCACAAATGTCACCTCTACCTCCAGGATGATGCCGCTGTCCCTGTCCATCTGAAATGGCTGCAGTACTGATTCTCGTTCATCTGCCTTCACAATAGCTCAGCTGATTGTGCGCCTGCATTTGCAGCTCTAGAGAATTTAAATAATGGCAGACATGAATCTGTGTAGTGGGTTAGAACAACAATGGTTGATTCATCAAAGATCCCCACACAACATATCATTGAACCTGCCTGTGTAAGGGATATGTTTGTAAAACAACCAATTAATACATCATTAGAGAAGGGACAATTGAAGGTCCAAATCACTTCTCCCATTCAGCAGAGAAGCACTATAAAGCCAGTTGTAATCAGGTGTTGGACAGAGAAGCACGATTAAGCCAGTTGTAAACAGGTGTTGGACAGGTGAGGATTGGTAGGAATTGGAAGGAATGAAAAACTAAGACAAAACACATTTAAAACACAATGTCTTTTCTTGACTTTCTTGAGTTTCTCACATTTCCTTTAAACTAATATTTTGTTACACATTCCTTTGGACAAAAAAGTTCTCACAGATCAACTGCCCGTTGTGAGATATTTTTGCAGTTAGTGTGTCAGATGTCTTAATGCGGCGACACACCGCGCAGAAAATCGGCGTCGGTGAGTCTTTTACCATTCTGATTGGTTGAGGGCTAGCAGCTTGACCAGCGAATCAGTGAAGCCTGGAAGTGAGGATGGTACACATACCAGATAAACATAAACTATAAATGTCTAACTATAAAACGATAAATAAAAATAAATATAAAACTATGAAACGATAAACTAAATTCGGATAAGTTCTTTGGCCTGCTCGCAGTTGTAATCATAGCTTCACCCACTTAGTGCATCTAACTTTTCTCCTTATATTTCGCCTACGACTTTCTTCTTCCAAAAGAAAAAGCTTGAGAGCTGTCAAGGCCAGTATCTTCGTATCAACATCATCCATAATTTGATAAACGTGACTTGTAATGGCAGCGTGACCTGTTTTTTTTTGGACCACAATACAGATTAGCGCCGCCTGTTGTTTTGGAGACATTACATCTCACGCAAGCACAGAACGTACGGCGTTGGCTGTAATCGCGTAGGTGTGACCTTTCCTCGATTTGGGTTGATTGAGTCGGCCAGATTAATAGCCCGACATATTTACCGACGAGAAACGGGCCGTCAGCCCGGTGTGTCGCCGTCTTTAGAGCCACGAGGATACATCATTGAGTTTCACATTGATCTCGCTTGGAGGAAACGTCCATGGATTTAGACTAATGTTGGTGTGTGTGACTGCAGTTTTATATTCCTCTGATGTGACATGACATGCCCAACCAATCAGAAGTGTGGTCGTTGTACAGAGGTCTTCCTCAACTCCACAGGCTGCTTGTGATGCTCTAATGACCACGGTGTGCAGTGTTCCAAAGGTTTGTTACTCAATCTCTACTTTTCCATCCCTCTGCACCCTTGAGCAAGGTGTCTAACCTTTTATCAATGACCTGCCTCTTTCTTCAAAATTTCTTTGGATGAAAGCACCAAGCAGAACAAGCAAATAAACCTGTGCTGTTATATAAAACAGCTTATGTAAAACTATTCATACATTGTACTATACATCACACCTTAACTTTCCTTCTTGACCTCCACTGCAGAGTTGAAGAAGATCTTCATCTTTAATCGTCTGTGGTTACCTCTAACTTTGACCTCCTGCCTTGGTGGGACTTGGGACCAACATGTCCCTTTGTCCACTCCTCCGGGGCCCCTCAGGGTCTCAGGAGCCCCCCTACCAGTAACTCCTCAGTAGTTACTGAATAACTCACTTAGGGCCCCAGTTAGGGCCCCAGTCGTTCATCATTCATTGCTCAGTAACGAATACAGTAGTCCCCTGGTCTGTTTACAACTCCTCAGTAGTTACTGAATAACTGTCACTTAGGGCCCCAACAACAAGGGCCCTACCCTTGTTGTTCATCATTCATAACGAATACACTAGATAGGGCCCCAAACTACCTGGGACCCTACTGGTAAACAGATTAGTCCCCTAGTTTGTTTACCAGTAACTCCTCAGTAGTTAGGGGCACCTCCATGCACTTTTCTCGCTGGGCTACTCATTTTCGAGGTTTGCAACACTTGTGAAATTGCATTAATGAAACGTTGATTTCATAGCAGGTTCACGCAAGCTAACTGTAAATTAGGCCTAAGTGTGGCTGCACTCCCCTTTCAATATTACCCAGTAGGGGTGTGACGAGATCTCGTACCACGAGATCTCGCGAGATTAAACTCGACGATATTACCCGTCGCGTTAAAAGTCTGTCTCGCGAGATTTCTGAGCTATCCAAACTTCTATTTGTGGCCCGTAGGGGCAGTAATGCGCCTTTGCTACATCTAGCCTGCCAGAACCTTACGAAGGAGAAGGAAAAGAAGAAGAGGAGGAGAAGGAGGGGAAGCAGGGGAAGCAGCCATAGGCAGCCAGAATGACGTCGGAAAATACCCGTATTACCGTCGAAGATGCCCCCGCCACTTTTAAATGATTTGTTTGGCAGCATTTTGGGTACCCGGCGGAAATTATGAATGGCAGTAGAGTGACAAGACACGGACAATACCAAGTTGTCAGTGACATACTTGGTCAGACTCTGTTTGCACTATTTGCACTCTGTATTGATGGAGTAGAACTTTGATTTGGTTTTGCACATAATATTGTTTGCACTTGAAAAAAATGAGAATTATTTAATTTAATTTATTTTACTTTTATAAATTTTAGTTTTAGTTCGAATTCATGAATGTTAAGAGTTATAATAAAACATTTCAAAATGCATGTGTAACTCTGTTAAATAAAAGTCTGTTGGTCCAGTCATATATTTTGTCATTGTAGTTTTCTTAAAATCTCGTCTCGTCTCGTCTCGTTCTCGTGAACCGAATATCGTGTCTTGTCTCGTCTCGTGAGCTGAGTGTATCGTCACACCCCTATTACCCAGACATACCCTTGTATGAATTTCCACATCGAACTGTATCATAAAGTTAAGATATGCCCCTTTTACTGTGAGGAACCACCCCAAGGCGGAGGACAGAAACCAAACTGAAAAGCCATCATTTCACACCACATGCTTCAACAGGATCCAGTTCCACACAGAGACGAGACAGGCGTAGGATTAGCAACTGGATGAAGGATTCAATATCCCCCTTGAGAGCAATTAGCATGTGGGAAATTGAATTGTGATCAGCCCCTGGGATGATTGAAGATGGGTGACGTGTGTTCATAAGTTCAAGCAATGACAAGCCCCTGCAATCCATCTCGTCTCTTTCTTAATCACCTCCGCTGAGGGGGTTTCCCAGGATGGGAAGCCCTGTCGCCTGGGGGCCAGAGGAGAATTTAATGATGGAGTAATGAGCTGTAATGGGAGAGGTGGCGAAACACCATCCGTATCTGTACAGACGTACGCTAGGCATGTGCTTGCATCTGTTTGGTTCTTTGGTCCATGTTTTTAGTTTGATCTCGTGATATGTCGAACGTTTCTTTTGAAAATGCAAAGGTGAGCTCCCAGAATTAGCGCATCTGGTGTGTTTCTACCTCAGCTGCATCATCAGCAGGACATTAGTTCAAGATGTATTGTCCTCTCTTTCCCCAACCGCTCCTGATTTGATTTGATTACGCTGTTTTTGTAAAAAAGATTTTATGCAATGATTACACTTGTGGTGAACACATCTTAACTCTCCACTCCATTGCTTCCCTCGCTCTGTTTTCCACTCTCTACTCCCTTTATCTCTCAGTGGGATTCCGGGGAAGAAATGTGGATGCATTGTGTTTTCTGCTGAGGAGCTCAGTAACTGTAGGGTGAGTACATCAGTATAAAGTATGCTAAGGTATAGTACATGAGTACACAGTACATTGTTTAGTACAGTACATGAGTACACAGGACACTGCTTAGTACAGTATATGATCAACACAGGACACTGTTCAGTACAGCCCATGATAAACACAGGACACTGTGCAGTACAGTATATGATCAACACAGGACACAAACACATCATGCACACACAGAGGATGACTAGGGCTGGAACGTTATACTACTCTATTTTCCCAACATTGTATGCCTTATCAACATCAATTAGAAGCATTCAACCTTTCTATGACGCAAGTTTTGTTTATCTTCCCCCTCGTTGTCAGATGGTGCAGGTTAATAATGTCTGAACCATGAATTATTCATGCAGTCTTTTTTTACTCTTGTTTTCTCGCCTAGGAAGTAATTCATTTGACACGGCAATCATACCGATCAACATGAACCTTAATGCCATGCAAAAACATATCATATCATGTTCTCATATAATAGCGCTCACACACACACAGACATACAGACTTGCATACACACACGCACACACACACACTTCATAGCTGCCTGTCATTTGAATAATCCGTGGGCCCCCAGCTGTAATTGACCTGTGGGATCAGGGAAATGCTGGGAGGGACCGTCACACGACATGCGTGTGCTTGTGTGAACAGTGTGAAGGAAGATTCAAACACAAAAGCAATTCTGCAAGCATTCTAAAATGCCCTGTATCTTCAGTAAGTTCTGGAGCTCCTTCATTTATTTGAATTAGTAACAGCTTTTTTTAATTCAAACCGCTGAAGGCAGATTGTGTGTTTGTGAAGAGCAGAAAGGGCAGAAGATAAATAGGTCTTTAAATTAAGTACAAGAAGCAGTGCCCTCCCTCTGCTCCTTCCCTCTCTACGTTTCTCTGTCATTGAGAAGTGTTGCCGTTCACACACCTGTGATTGACCGGCAAGATGGATTCCCCGAACCAATCGAAAGAGTTTAAAATCGAACTCTTGACTCATACGGAAACAGGCTTAGTCAACCAGAGTGTGTTTCACTCACTAACAGCTGACAGGTGGCTATGCTATTCAATAATTACACTCAGATAATAGCTCTCAAGTTCTGCCCCTTAAAGCGATGTCCAGATGATGCGTGGTTAGATCCACTGACTGCTGGTCTTGTTGCTCCAGGACATCGCCACCATGCAGCTCTGTGCCAACAAGCTGGACAAGAAGGACTTCTTCGGCAAGTCGGACCCCTTCCTGGTGTTCTACCGCAGCAACGAGGACGGGACGTGAGTGTGTTTGCTGCATGTTTGCTTGAGTGTGTGTGCCTGTCATGAACACATGTGGAGCGTCATCATGAAGATATTATTAAAGAAATAACTGAGACCATCAATTATGTTATATTATATAGAATCAGGTGGATATGAGGTCCTTTCTACCTGGTTACGCCCCGTGCCCACTACCTCCGTCAGTTGACCGTTGCCCATTGACTTTGAATGGGGACGGACGCGCAATGCATTGTGGATCCGTCCGTTCAGTTGGAGCGTTCGTCACCGTCAGAAAGTTGAAAAATTTTCAACTTTTTCGGCAGCGACGGTTCCGTCATCCAATCAGATCGTGTATGCAAATGTAAGCACTGTGACGCGACTCGGGCTCTGACGATACTGGAAAGCGGGAAAGCGGGTTATCTTGCCTCGCAACAAGCAGGAAGAAGCGGGAAGAACCCGGCGAACCGATTTGATTGGCTGACGGATGCATCTGCAAAGACTACTCCCCCATCCGTCAGCCACGCCTTCCCACGTCCGTTGACTGACGGTGCAGTGGGCACGAGGCGTTAGGCTCACTATGGTCTGGGGTCACTGGTGGGAGAAATTACATGATACCACAGATATCTGTTATGTATTTTATTATTGAAGAAAATGACAATCTCATCCTAATATGATATCTCACTAACAGCATCTTTAAAGCCAACACTGCCAACACCGACAATTAGCAATAATATTGAATTGTTGCCCAGCGTAACCATATGTATGCGTGTGTGTGAAGGGAAGACACACTATCTGCTCCTACTCACAAGGACCATCTGTCGAGGCCCTCGGCCAAGCCAAACGTGTGCCGGGAGCCGCTGTCCCCTCAAGCACATTCCTCCGCAGCTTTGGTTCAAATCACACACGGGTCTCCATCAGTTATTAGGACATAGATTAGTGGATCTTACCGCAGGTCCTAGATTGCTAAGAGTGTGTGTTAGGACTGTATATGTGATATGTTTGGTCCGTTGTGTGTTTGGTCGGTAACTGGTGTGTTTGGTCTGTGGTGTGTCTGGTCTGTATCTGTGGTGTATTTGGTCTGTGGTGTGTTTGGTCTGTATCTGTGTGTGTTTGGTCCGTATCTGCGTGTGTTTGGTCAGTATACGTGTGTGTTTGGTCCGTATCTGCGTGTGTTTGGTCAGTATCTGTGTGTGTTTGGTTCGTATCTGTGTGTGTTTGGTTCGTATCTGCGTGTGTTTGGTCCGTATCTGTGTGTGATGGGTCTGTATAACCTGCGTTGTTGCTCTTCTTGCCTCAGCCAGGGTTTTACTCCAGTTAACATCTTTTTTCTGCGAAGTATATTCATGTACGTATATTCAACGCCTTCAAATGTCACTTTCACTTCCGTTCAGTGACTGAAAGCCAGCGCTCTGAATCTCACGTGTTTAGCTGTCAGTTGATTGTTTTGGTATGTTCGGTTTTTAATTTAACTTTAACTTTTCTCATCTTACATCATCTTTAAAAAAATTATTATAGTGTGTGTGTGTGTGTGTGTGTGTGTGTGTGTGTGTGTGTGTGTGTGTGTGTGTGTGTGTGTGTGTGTGTGTGTGTGTGTGTGTGTGTATGTGTGTGCGTTTGTGTGCATGTGTGTGTGCGTGTGTGTGAGGTTGTTTGTGTGTGCGTGTGTATGTGTATGTGTGTGTGTTCCTCAGATTTACCATCTGCCATAAAACAGAGGTGATCAAGAACAACCTGAATCCTGTGTGGCAGTCCTTCACCCTCCCAGTGAGGGCCCTCTGCAACGGGGACTACGACCGGTGAGGGGCTGCAACGGTCACAGGTCAAAGTTCACCATCACAGCATGCATATCATATGCCATCCTTTTAATGTGGCAAGAGGTGCACATCAAATACCATATCAAACACCGTATCAAACACTGTATCAAACACCGTATCAGACACCGTATCAAACACCTTATCAAACACTGTATCAACACTGTATCGAACACCTTATCAAACACTGTATCGAACACCTTATCAAACACCATATCAAACACTGTATCAAACACCTTATCAAACACCATATCAAACACCATATCAAACACCATGTAAACACCATATCAAAAACCATGTAAACACCTTATCAAACACCATATCAAACATCATATCAAACACCATGTAAACACCATATCAAACCCCATGTAAACACCATATCAAACACTATATCAAACATCATATCAAACACGGTATCAAACACTGTATCACACACCATATCAAACAACGTATCAAACACCATATCAATCACCGTATCAAACACTGTATCAAACACCGTATCAAACACCATATCAAACACCATATCAAACACCGTATCAAACCCCTTTTCAAACACTGTATCAAACACTGTATCGAACACCATATCAAACACTGTATCAAACACTGTATCAACACCATATCAAACACCATATCAAACAACGTATCAAACATTGTATCAAACACCATATCAACACCGTATCAAACACTTTATTAAACACCATATCAAACACTGTATTAAACACCATATCAAACACCGTATAAAACACCATATCAAACACTGTATAAAACACTGTATCAACACCATATCAAACACCATATCAAACAACGTATCAAACATTGTATCAAACACCATATCAACACCGTATCAAACACTTTATTAAACACCATATCAAACACTATATTAAACACCTTATCAAACACTGTATTAAACACCATAACAAACACTGTATCAAACTGCAGGGCACGGCTACCTCTCTCATCAACCACAAGAGTTTCTCTAAATGATGACACCTGCCCTACAAACTTCTTCAAAATTTGACAGCATTTCTTATACTTTGTTTGTGTTTGTTAAGTTCTAAAAGTTATGGTGTACCGTTGTAAAGCCTAATGATGATCATGTTGATATTGAAGTGTTGGTGTGTTCTTTGCTGTACAGCAAATTGCCCCTTTGAGGACATTTATTTCTTGAGTCTTAGTCTAATGATAGGCTGTACGCATGCCCAGATGTACTCAGTAGGTTTACATGCACAGCTTAATCAGATTAAAGCCATAGTTCGACTATGCTCCTCAATCGGACAACTGCAATTGTCCGAGCATACATGGCGGTGAGAAAATCGATTCATTGGCCGAAGCATTTCGTACCCCGGTACGATAGGTGGCGCTGTACCCATTTCTACTAGTGGTAATAGAGCCATCGGTTGACCTCTTTACGTCACTAGCAACAACAAACTCGGGAGGCATTCAAAAATATGTTTTCAGTTGACAGCACAGCTGTCAGTTCATATCGGGTCCATGTCTTTCCTCCGACGCTCCATTGTTCCTCTTGTCGTATGCGACCTCTTGTCGTACTCCTCCATGTCGCGTTTCAATCTGGACTTCAGAGAGTCAAAGCCAAAGTTCCTTTCCCCCAATTCCCTCTCCACCATTGCCAAGATAACCCCCACTATCAGTCTTTACTTGTTGCTGAAGTACCAGAGAGTCGGAGAACCCAACGCAAAGAATGAATAAAGATCGTAAAAAAACATATATTTTGACAGATGTGCCCGAAGTTACTACTTTACAACCTCATTGATGACCAACATTTAGAAAAACTTGTACTTTTAATGTAGGTACATGATAATAGGTTTTTATCGCTATGCGAGGGCTCATTTATTATGGGGATAAAGAGGGAGATAACGTCCTGGACTGAAGATACACCTTGACCTCCCCTCGGTGGCGGCCATTGTGGCTGCCCAGGCAGGCCCTTGGTGGTTAGAATAATGCCAGCAGTCGGCCGTGCTGCGAGCGCCTCTGGCCAGCGCTGGTGTTATTGGGACCAACATGGAAGCCGCACACAGGGAGCCACACGTCCAGGAACACTCTTCACGCTCCCCTGTTGTACCTCCGTTCAAATGGAGAACGGAGCCGTGCCGGACGCAGGCGGGAGGATCCAAACAACACGGATATTACACGTCTCCGGAGCGACACGGCAGACGAATGGGTCACATTGGGGCGTTATGTTTTTATGTAAATCTGTGGAGGCTCGTCGCTGAGTATCAAACAGCTCCATGCACTGCTCTATTCTCACTCTTTGAACCCTTCTCAACACGTTTTCTGTCTCTCTCTCTCTCTCTCTCTTGTTCTTGTTCTCTCTCTTGCTCTCCCTCTCTCTCGCTCTCTCTCTCTCTGTCTCTCGCTCTCACTCTCTCGCTGTCTCTCACTCTCTCTCTCTCTGTCTCTCGCTCTCTCTCTCTTCCTTTCTTTCTTTTTTTTTCTCTCTCTCTCGCCCTCACTCTCTCTCTCTCTCTCTCTCTCTCTCTCTCTCTCTCTCTCTCTCTCGCTCTCTCTCTCTCTCTCTCTCTCTCTCTCTCTCTTTCTCCCTCTCTCCCTCTCTCTCTCTCTCTCTCTCTCTCTCTCTCTCTCTCTCTCTCTCTCTCTCTCTCTCTCTCTCTCTCTCTCTCTCTCTCTCTCTCTCTCTCTCTCTAGGACCGTGAAGGTGGACGTGTTTGATTGGGACAGAGATGGAAGGTAGCGTACCGCCATGCTGTGTTTGTGTGGGTAAAGTGATGATTCATCAGCCCACCTCCAGATGAGGAGGATGTGTTGTCATGAGGACAGACTTTATGAGTTTTCTATTGCCTCTACCCCCAGCCTTTCTTATTGGAAGTGCTCCAGTGGTTCTATCAACACCTGGCTTACCCATGCCTCCTTCCTGTGTTATCTCATCATATTTCATCTCTTCTATTGCCTTTTTATATCACTGTTGGCTTACTGGCGCATTTATACTCTCTAGCCCTCCCCAACCTCTGTCTGTCTCTCTGTCTCTCTGTGTCTCTGTGTCTCTCTGTCTCTCTGTTTCTCTCAGAGGGACATACCCGCATTACTTTTATAATGCCAGCATTACATATATTACATTAAATTTCATCTCACGTCATCCTGCTGGGAGATCAACAGACGGGCAGACATACAGACAGACAGATGTACATGCAGACAGTTATGCAGACAGTCATTTGGACAGACAGACAGACAGATGGACAGACATGTGGATAGACTGATAGACAGACAGATGGACAGACATATAAAAAGACGGACGGACGGACAGAGAGACAGACAAACTAACTTGTAGAGAGATAGAGCTTGTTTTGGAGCTACTGGTTGGAAGCAGGTGTGAGAATAAACATATCCTCTCAAGAGCAGGATTTAATGATGATAAAATAAGGATTTTCCACTTCCGGACAAAAGCAGCATTTGAAGCCATAGTGGAGCTGCAGGAGTGTTTTACTGTATTTATTGCTCTTCTTTAAATGTTTAGTTCTCTCACTCTCTCCCTCTAATTGTTTGTGCGTTCCTCTGGTTCAGCCATGACTTCATCGGGGAGTTCACCACCAGCTACCGAGAGCTGTCAAGGGGTCAGAGCCAGTTCAACGTGTACGAGGTAACTTCAATTAGTCCAATTGTTTTATTCAGTTAGTTTTGGTCTGTATAAAGTAATGCTGTGGGGCTCCATGTGAGAGTCTTGATTTGTTCGTCACCCCTGAGTATAAACCATGTGATGGTTGAAGTTCCTCTCAATGCTCTCGATTAGCTTGCTCTCATTTCCCTGTTTACGCCCCAAGGTTCTGAATCCAAAGAAGAAAGGGAAGAAGAAGAAATACGTGAACTCAGGGACGGTAAGCTTTTGAGAAAAACACTGAGGTTTCACTCAGAGACGGCAGATTGTAATGAGGCACAGCACCTCATATCTGTCTATACGATACCATGATTTGAGATTAAATCCCCTGTATGGAGATATGAAGATGGAAAACCAGATCATTGATCGAAGAAAATAGAGTTTCTACTTGTGGAAGTGATTTGAGAAACCGTCAAAGACAATAATATGTAAATCCTAATATTCACTGGACTAGATCTAAAGCTCTCTTTGTTTATCGCCTTCTCACGTGAAGGTGACCTTGCTGTCTTTCAAAGTGGAGTCAGAATACACCTTTGTGGATTTCATCCGAGGAGGGTGAGTGGTTCCAGCCGGGCATGGCCCCCCTCGTAGAAACACACACTGTTTGTGTGAATGATGCTCATACTTTCTGTTTCTCAACAGGACGCAACTCAATTTCACCGTGGCCATTGACTTCACAGCGTCCAACGGTAGGAGCAGTGCCCTGGCTGTGTGTGGGAGTGAAGTAACAGTCACTGTGGCCCTTCCTGCCCACTCTAAAGAGAACCTATTTCCTGTCACGCTTTGAACAGGCACTTAAAAAAGCTATTAAAGATGATCGGGTACATTTGTTTGAAGATATTTCGAGATGTGTCACAGTTAGGAGGAGCTATCGGGAGATCTGATTTAGAGTTGGATGTTCGCTGAATTGGATTTACAATAGAATCAGAGGCAGCAGTACAGCCATTAATAAACTCAGTGTGTGATCATGCATGCACACAATTGTGTTTGTGTGTGTGTGTGTGTGTGTGTGTGTGTGTGTGTGTGTGTGTGTGTGTGTGTGTGTGTGTGTGTGTGTGTGTGTGTGTGTGTGTGTGTGTGTGTGTGTGTGTGTGTGTGTGTGTGTGATTATGTTTGCGTGTGGGTGACTACAGCTGTGATTGTGTTTGTGATTATGTATGTGTTTCTGTGTATGACTGTGTGTGTGTGTGTGCGTGTGAATGTTTGGTGTGTGATTGTGTGTGCGATTTTGTGTGTGTGACTGTGTGTATATGTGACTACATGTGTGATAATGTGTGTGTGATTGTGCATGTGTGTGGGTGACTACATATGTGATTGTGTGTGACCCCAGGGAACCCCTCTCAGCCCACCTCGCTGCACTACATGAGCCCGTACCAGATGAACGCGTACGCTATGGCACTGAAGGCGGTGGGGGACATCATCCAGGACTACGACAGCGACAAGCTCTTCCCAGCCTATGGCTTCGGGGCCAAGCTGCCCCCAGACGGAAAGATCTCCCACGCCTTCCCCCTGGTGAGACACAGACACACAGACACACAGAGGGACAGACACAGAGGGACAGAGACACAGACACAGAGAGACAGAGAGGGACAGAGACACTGAGACAAAGACACACAGACACACAGACAGAGAGACGCCTTCTCCCTGGTGAAGGGACAGACACATAGAGAGACAAACACACAGATGGACAGAGACACAGACACACAGACACACAGAGGGACAGACACAGAGGGAAAGAGACACAGACACAGAGAGACAGAGGGACAGAGACACTGAGACACAGACACACAGACACACAGACAGAGAGACGCCTTCCCCCTGGTGAGACACAGACACACAGACACACAGAGAGACACAGACACATAGAGGGACAGACACACAGACGCCTTCCCCCTGGTGAGACACAGACACACAGACACACACAGAGACACAGACACATAGAGGGACAGACACACAGACGCCTTCCCCCTGGTGAGACACAGACACACAGAGGGACAGACACAGAGAGACACAGCGACACAGAGAAACACACACGGAGACGCCTTCCTCCTGGTGAGACACAGACACAAAGACACACCGACGGAGAGACACAGACACACAGAGACAGAGATACACAGACACACACCTTCCCCCCGGTGAGACACAGACAAAAAGACACACAGACAGAGAGCAGACACACAGAGGCACCTCTCTGGATGCTCTTATGAGGCCCAGAAGAATGTCACCAACTTTATCCAGGTATGACATCCAGAAAGCAGACGTCCTTATTTCCATGTCAAATATGTTCAAGGTATTTATTCAATAGCTTTCCTGTAATCATGAAAATCATCATGTGCCTGTTTTTAAAAAGGCAAATAAAAATCTGACCCTCTCCACATGGCATGTTTCACCTCCATCCATGTTGTAAATCCTTTTCGAGGTTAAGCGAAGCAGACCTTCATGGATGTATTAGTGCACTCTTACTGCACGACTGAACGCTTTGCCCTCAGCAAACCAGATAATGGACAATGAACCTTGAACAACCAGGACAGATTCTAAACAGATTTCACGTAGACCTGCATCCTGATATCGCTTCGAAAGGATGGCAGTACAGCGAGTACATTCATGTTGGTGTTGAAAGGGCCCATTCGGAAGATAAGCTAGCAGGACTTGTTTTGGAGGTTTATGCTGTCCAACAGTTACAGCATATTGCAGGTCCCGGCTTAAAGATTGTATCAGAATATCAACCTTATTTGTTGTCTTACTGGGCAGCAAAATCTCTTTGGTAGGATTAATACTTCCCATGGTATCCATGGGAGGGTATGGCCAATTATTTGGTTCATCTATGCTCTTGATTGATGACCTTATGATTTGTTAATTGCAGATGTGAATACCAATGATTTTGTCTTCCATATCTTCAATTAACTTTTTAGACAGATCAAAGATGCTCATGCTATCACAAAACACTATCACCTTTCCTTTGTCATCTGGAAATGTATTACTCATGAACTCATTCTCCAGCTTCTTCGAATATGAGTCTTTGTTGAAACCTTTATAGAATCTACTCCTTTAGCTGAATCATTCGTTGAGCTTACAAGTCAGGCTGGTCAGAGTAACAACATCTGGTGACTATCACTTCGGCGCAAATTAAATTAAACCATTGTACATGGGAATCTTGCTCTGTGTTTGAGTACTCAATGTTCGCTTGTTTGCCTGCACTCTTGTACTTGGATATTAGGATGTGGACGGTTTGGACATCTTATGTAATCTGGAGATCAGCTCCTGTGGTAATGTGCCTCCGCAGCAACTATATTCCAACAAGTTTTGGCCAGTATATCTGAAGGTTATCTATTAGGGGCAGTGTTTGAGAGAGTCCGGTAAGACCTTATATATAAGATATCTGACGTAATTTGGAATAATGTCTTTCCTTGGGGAGGAGACCTCGGGGAAGACCCAGGACTAGGTGGAGAGATTATATCTCAACACTGGCCTGGGAACGCCTCGGGATCCCCCCGTCAGAGCTGGTCAATATGGCCTGGGAAAGGGAAGTCTGGGGCCCCCTGCTTGAGCTGCTCCCCCCGCGACCCGACCCCGGATAAGCGGATGACGATGAGGATGAGGAGGAGGAGGGTCTTTCCTTACTTTACAATGAAAGCGAACTATTCAATCCACCATGACTCATGATGGGTTAGCTAGATCACATCAAACATTTTTCACTTATTATTTTATATTACCAACAATAATGTTCAGGAAATAGAGAAAATTGTTGCTGCTCATGCTGCAGAAATTGATATGGTATGGCTACCTCCTTATTATTCTGATTTATGCAATGTTCTGTTTCTGATATTGGTTTGATAATTTATGCACGTCAAGTTTGGGACATGGTTTAAAGTACTTTTTAAATAAACACAATTGTAGACTTACTGTGTGAAAAAACTATTTCATCACCGGAACGTTTTTTTGAATATATTTCATGCTGATGTTCAAAGTGAGTCAGGCGGAACACACCAACATTGCGATTTTAACAGGCATTACAGACAATGTATGCATCTTCTGGTTAATTAAAAAATAATTTCCATCATTATTCTCCAAGTTACAATGCTATTAATGTCACTCTTGCTTTTAATTTTAAATAACATTTAAGGAATTTTACTGTTACTACTTTATTTTAAAGTACTAGCAGCTTTTAAGCAATTAGGTATGCCTCAAACTATTTAAACTTTGTCAACCAAGTTGGATCATATTTTCAAACAAATCACAATTCTCATGTTTTAACCATCAAATATGACATGTTTTATAAGTCATAGTGATATTTGGGCATTTGCCAGGAGCCTATACGTGTGGTTTTAACTGAAAATAAACCTTTTCTGAAATGTTATTTTCCCGAGTAGGAGAATTACTCGGGAGACACTGGAAGCACACTGGCAGCCTCCAGTGTGCAGACCTTCAGTGGAGCCCTGACCATCCCCTCCGTCTGATGCAGAACTCCAACATGGATGACCCCAACTGTGTGGCCATCGAGGGCGTGCTGGAGGCCTACTTCCAGAGCCTGCGCAGTGTCCAGCTCTACGGACCCACCAACTTCGCCCCCGTCATCAACCAGGTGGCCAGGTGAGCGACACCCACGCATGCAGGCACAAACATAAACACACACACACATAATCACAAACACACACACACACCAACACAGTCTCACTCCGAGTTCTTCAAAAATCGAAGCTTTTTCGGGGCTTTTGGCGTTAGCTGCTGACGCAAAGAGTGTCATTGTGCGTTTTCATTAGACGCAGGGGGTTTTCAAATCCCCACAAAGACACCCTTTGCGTCAGCAGTTAACGCCAAAAATTTTGATTTTTGACGAACTCAGAGTGAGACTGCGTTGCACACACACACACACACGTGCACACATGCGTGCCAATTCTTTTTTTTGTCTGACCCCCCCCACATGTACCCACCCGCTTTATCCGTCTCTCTTTCTTTCTCTCTCCCCATTTTTTGCATTGTAATGAAATTCACATCAGAATACACACAGAAAACCGTGTTGTCTGTCCTGCATGGGTTCCTCGGCGGAGAACTTTTCATAATTGTGTTTGAAGGCCTACTGCGCAGACCGATCCTGGAGGAGTTTAGAGGAGGCTGCGCCCTGCTGCCAGTACAACTCAATGTGCACCCCAGCTCCAGGCAGGGCTTCCTGATTGGTAGGTAGGGCCGATAACTAGGGTTAACTCTGTTCTGCTTCCTGATTGGTAGGGCCAGTAACTAGGGTTAACTCTGTTCTGCTTCGTTATTGGTAGGTAGGGCCGGTAACTACGGTTCAGTCTGTTCTGCTTCCTGATTGGTAGGTAGGGCCGGTAACTAGGGTTAACTCTGTTCTGCTTCCTGATTGGTAGGGCCCGTAACTAGGGTTAACTCTGTTCTGCTTCCTGATTGGTAGGTAGGGCTGGTAACTAGGGTTAACTCTGTTCTGCTTCCTGATTAGTAGGTAGGGCCTGGTGGTAACTAGGGTACACTGTTCTGCTTCTTGATTGGTAGCGCCAGGTAACTATGGATCACTCTGTTCTGCTTCCTGATTGGTAGGGCCTGGAAACTAGGGTTCAGTGTGTTCTGCTTCCTGATTGGTCGGTAAAGCCTGGTAACTAGGGTTCACTCTGTTCTGCTTCCTGATTGGTCGGTAAAGCCTGGTAACTAGGGTTCACTCTGTTCTGCTTCCTGATTGGAAGGGCCCGGTAACTAGGGTTCACTCTGTTCTGCTCCCTTATTGGTTGGGCCTGGTAACTAGGATTCAGTGTGTTCTGCTTCCTGATTGGAAGGGCCAGTATCTAGGGTTCACATTGTTCTTCTGTTGTCGCTGGGGTCCGACTTTAGCATTTCAGTAACATTGTATAGTGAATGGACGTCTCCTTGCTAGTTAATATGCAAATGTATGTTTGCTCGCGCCAAGCCCCAGGCACACAGGGACAGAAGCTAAGACCGTTTTAAATATGGAGTCCAAAGTAGAACGCACAGCCAGGCTACAATCCCCTTATGTGTGCTGTTTTAACGGATTGACTCTAGTCCTTGTTACGCATCTGGGCTTCAGCGTGAGGAAGGGTCTGCTGAAGAGACTTTTGGACAATGTATTTTACGACCCCCATCCCGGCATGCGGGGGAATGGAGATGCTGTGATGCACATTTTGAGAAGTGCTTCACTGTGAGGTGTTTTTATCTTCATCATATACTCCTCATCATAGGTGCTACTGTGCTCGGTATAGCTGTGAGTGTGGAGAGCATATAGGATGAGAACTGGAAAGGTGTTGAGCAAACTATGACCTCCCTGATTGCTAGAGGAGAAAAATTCAACCACATTCAACCACACACACGCACACACACACACAAACACACACACACACACACACACACCGAACACACCGAACACACACACAAACACAGACAGACGCACACACACACACACACACACACACACACACACACACACAGGTGCTCGCTCTGCTTTCATAGCAACTCCTACCTCTTAATTCTGTGAGAGCACGCTGCCAGTGCACTGCGAGCGTTCACTGGCGTGCGTTTGGAGTAATCACACGCTTCAGTTTGCTTCAGAGAGAGAGAGAGAGAGGGTGAGGGGGGAGGTGGAGAATGGTACGAAGGTAAAGACACAGACGCTCACAGACGTTCTTCTGTCTGTTCCCAGTGACATCACTGCCTCTGTGCCCACACGGCCTCGCCTTTCTTTACTGCCTCCTCTCCCCTCGTTCACTGCCAACCTCCTCCTCCTCCTCCTCCTCCTCCTCATGTTCCTCCTCTGGATTCAGTCAGTGGGAGGCTGAGTGTGTGTGTATGTGTGTGTGTGTGTGTGTGTGAGTGAGACACTCCATTCTTTCGTTACAACACGTAGCCATGGGAAAATGTGTTTAGTCTTGGAAGCTGTGAGCTGCGCCGTGTGCGCTAGCATTCATATCTCGATAGAGATTGGAAGCTGTGAGCGGTTAATCGCACCGTGCTAGCACGCGTATCTTAATAGAGAACTTGATCACGTTTCGTATTACCCTTAAAATAAACATCTATAATAATATTTTAAACTTAAGTTATAAATGTTTAATATCAGTATCTATCTTGTATTATGTATGACACATGTCTTTCTTAAAATGTTAGTTTACATTAGTGGGATCTGAGGTCCACAATGAAAGATCATGTCCAGAAGAAGGACTGGGATGATAAAATCTGGCCAAAATAGTCAGCAACTGCACAGAAAAAGATAATAATCCAAGATAACATGGTGATACCTGATATCATTGGCTGTCCGCACTGGGAGCTACTGAGATTGTCACAGCAGGACAGAGGAGACGTGGCCTCCCGTGGCTACGGGAGGGATGGAGAGAAATACATTAGATCAGATACATCGGGCAGCAGGAAGACAGACGCACAGCTGGACCGGTAAGACGGGCAGACAGACAGGTAGACAGAGACGTAATTATCAAAAAGGCAGACAGACAGTTAAGACAGGTAGACGGACAAGTAATACTGAAGAGATAGACAGGTAGACAAACGGACAGACAGTTTAGACAGGTAGACAGACAGACAAACGGTTAAGGCAGGTTAGGCAGGTAGTCAGACAGACCGACAGTTAGGACAGGTCAGACATGTAGCCGGACGGACGGGTAGAAAGACACAGATATTAGACATGCAGAAAGATAAGACCAATAGACAGGCAGCTATGACATGTAGAGGGACAGACAGGTTGATAGACAGACAGGTAGAGAGAGAATAAGGCCTGCTGGGTTGCCGTTTAGCCCCTCTGCCCCAGGCAGCTGAGAGAACCAGTCCCACTTTAGACAGACAGCAGGCTGTGAGTACCTGACACACACACACACACACACACACACTCACACACACACACACACACACACACACACACACACACACACACACACACACACACACACACACACACACACACACACACACACACACACACACACACACACACACACACACACACACACACACACACACACACACACACACACACACACACACACGTGCGTGAGGTACACCTACACGTGCAGGCACTCTCAACTCCATGTTTTTCTGCCAGGCCTAAGAGACATTAGATGGAGGTGAACCATCATTCCGGTGCTTCATTCCTTCAGATTTTCTCCCCAATGGTTCTCCTCAAGCATTTAACTTTATTCATCTGGAAAGAAATGTTACTTTGGAGAATTAAGTGGACATAAAAAACAACGTGGGTGGGACTTGAGAAGGTGTTTCAACATTTTGTTGTGTATAGAAGATCATCCAAAGATGTTCCTAATACACTGAGTAGGAAAATCACTGTTCATACAGAGTCAATACCCCTCCTATATCAAGAGAGGAATAAGATCACTGCTCATACAGAGTCAATACCCCTCCTATATGAAGAGAGGAGGAAGATCACTGCTCATACAGAGTCAATACCCCTCCTATATGAAGAGAGGAGGAAGATCACTGCTCATACAGAGTCAATGCCTCCTATATGAAGACACACACCAGCTGCTGTTCCTCGCTAAGTGGCTGTGTTTGTGTGTTTGTGTATGCACTTGCATGCTTTTGTGTATGTTTGTATTTATCATTGTGTGTGTGTGTTTCTGCGCGGTTGTGTGTGTATGGTTGTGTGTGCGGTTGTGTGTGTTTGTCTGTGTGAACGCAGGTGTGCTGCCGACATGACGGACGGCTCCCAGTACTTCGTGCTGCTGATGATCACGGACGGCGTGATCTCGGACATGGACCAGACCAAGGAAGCGGTGGTCAATGTGAGCTACGAGACGTGCTGCACATTCATTCACTAAGGGGACGTGCACATAAGCTTCACAAATTTAACACAGATAGTTTCAGTACTCTCATGTAATATTAATATATAAAGTGTAAGTACTATAAAACACTGCGTGTGCGTGTGCGTGTGCGTGTGCGTGTTTGTGTGTGTGTGTGTGCGCGTTTGCGTGTGTGTGTATTTTCCCCCCATAGGCAGCCGGTCTACCAATGTCCATCATCATCGTGGGAGTGGGCCCTGCAGAATTTGACGGTCAGTGGCTTCATGTTTATGGATGTGATTTGAGAATGTACTGCGGCTCATCAGTCAGCCATCTGCTGTGGACAGGCAACGAGTGATGGTGATGTAATAATCATGCAGATACAGACACTTGCATGTATGCATAAACATACAGACACACACACACTCACTCACTCACTCACTCACTCACTCACTCACTCACTCACTCACTCACTCACTCACTCACTCACTCACTCACTCACTCACTCACTCACTCACTCACTCACTCACTCACTCACTCACTCACTCACTCACTCACTCACTCACTCACTCACTCACGCTACATGCCCACTGCACCGTCAGTCAACGGACGTGGGAAGGCGTGGCTGACTGATGGGGGAGTAGTCTTTGCAGAGGCATCCGTCAGCCAATCAAATCGCTTCGCCGGGTTCTTCCCGCTTAGTCCTGCTTGTTGCGAGGCAAGATTACTCGATTTCCCGCTTTCCAGTATCGTCAAAGCCCGAGTCGCGTCACAGTAATTAAATTTGCATAAGTGATCTGATTGGATGACGGATCCGTCGCTGCCGAAAAAGTTTAACATTTTTCAACTTCTTGACGGAGCCGAAGGCTCCAACGGAACGGACGGATCCACAATGCATTGCGCGTCCGTCCCCATTCAAAGTCAATGGTGTCTTACATGTCATGATTGAGTGACTACGGCACATGAGACTCCCCTTTAAACCAACCTGTGGGGATTAATAGACAGACAGTGATCTATGTGGAAAACACGCCGTGATGGCCAGCCAAATACAATTGACAATTACCCTTGTTTTACGAGATGTAATGGTAACTTCCCTTGTTTTGCATTGCACATTTTAAGCATCTCTATGGCTTTATTAAAAACAATGTCTCATAAGAAACCTGTCTATAAAGAAGTTCATATATAAAGGTGAGTCCAAACTGGAATGATTTAGAAATTGTTTTGACTGTTCTGACATATAAGAAAGGCAAAATTAGAGGCCTCATTTTGTTTCCCCATCAGTGCTCTTTGAAAGGCTGGAACAGCTCAGCAGGGGGACGGTTGATTGGCACTGGGTATAATAATAGTATGTTACGGTGAACTTTGCAATTACATTCCTCAGAGTGTCTCTAGGGAGCTGAGAAACAGGTAATGGCGCCCTTGTTGGGTGTGCATAAATGCCACAGCCGTTACCATTAATCTGCTCGAATTATTCAAACACTGTCAGAATATTTTTTGTAGTCTACAAGATTAATTTGAAAGAAAAACGCAACACATATCAGGGAACCTGTTTACTGTCAATTTCTTCTACTTTTATAAGAAAAGGCTTCTGTTTGAAAATATATCATGATTTTCTCTTAATATTGTGCTAATGATAAAAAGGTTGTTTATTTGCCCAATTTTAATGTTTGAGGACAGAGTAGACATTCTTTAGAGTCCATCTTCTGGACAGATATTAACACCGGAATAGATTGCTTTGTATGTTACAAGTGTGTGATCAGAGCAGATAAGTTACCTAACAGCCATACCTTATGAAGCTAGGTTCAGCCCAGAATAGAGCTTCCAATTCACTGTGATGGTTTGCTAACATAGGAATCATCGTTTCCAGGCACTTAACCATGGAGTTGTGATGGCCAAACACTGAGGAGGACCCTGTGCTAACGACAGAGTGCTGTCTCCTTCACTCCACAGGGTTTCTACAGACCTTAATTTTCCAAATGATTAGAATAAACCCCACAAGCATGGGGAGGGGAGAACCAAGAGCTGATCCAGGCCAAACACAAGCTCTCAGTGGGACCCATTATGCTCTACATAGCCAGGGGGAACGTCTGTGTGTGTGATTGTGTGTGTGTGTGTGTGTGTGTGTGTGTGTGTGTGTGTGTGTGTGTGTGTGTGTGTGTGTGTGTGTGTGTGTGTGTGTGTGTGTGTGTGTGTGTGTGTGTGTGTGTGTGTGTGTGTGTGTGTGTGTGTGTGTGTGTTATTGTGTGTGTGTGTTATTGTGTATGTGTGACAGAGAAATATTATTTGGGAACAATACCATATATGACAGTAAGGAGGGGAAGAGGACAAATTGAAGAGATGGAGAAAGCAGGAATGAGAAGCAGACAACAGCAGTGAGAAGCAGAAAATCACAATGAGAAGCAGTACTGTTCATTCCCTGAGATGGGCTGCACTCATGACTTGGTTAAGCTCTGAAGGGATTTGGATTATATATGAGGTTGAAAATGAATAGAAAAAAGTTAGAAACTTTTCAGTTGGGGTATGAGATGGTCAACTTCAGGACATAAGGCGTAAAGTTGTTATAAGTTATACAATTTGTAGATTCATCAACTAACTTGTTGTTTGTGATGGTGTTGTGAAACATGGCCTGCAAGTCAAAAGTCTCCCGCCTTTTCCCAGGATGTGGAAGTCCTCCACATAGACACAGCTAGATGGTTCCTCTGTAGACTGACCCACAGCTAGATGGTTCCTCTGTAGACTGACCCACAGCTAGATGTTTCCTCTATAGACTGACCCACAGCTAGATGGTTCCTCTGTAGACTGACCCACAGCTAGATGGTTCCTCTGTAGACTGACCCACAGCTAGATGGTTCCTCTGTAGACTGACCCACAGCTAGATGGTACCTCTATAGACTGACCCACAGCTAGATGGTTCCTCTGTAGACTGACCCACAGCTAGATGGTACCTCTATAGACTGACCCACAGCTGGATGGTACCTCTGTAGACTGACCCACAGCTAGATGGTACCTATAGACTGACCCACAGCTGGATGGTACCTCTGTAGACTGACCCACAGTTTGATGGTTCTCAAGAAACAGGATGAGAGAAAAAGAGACAATTTTGAGGGAGAGGATGCTCAGGATGTTTCATCATTAAATTGAATGTACTTTCATAGAATCGTTGATATCCATGTAGGACACATGTTTTATTTGAAAGACGCTTTGAAAGGTAATGTGATATGATCCTCTCTAAATGGCAGTGAGAACCCGACAGCATGATTTAGAGGCGAGAATGCACTTTGTTGTTGACACGATACACAGCATTTAAAAGAAACGTTGCAATGTCTTGTTGCTGTCCGTATCTCCATTTATTTCTCTTTAGCTCATTGCTGCATCTCTCTACCATCTAGTCTCTGTCTGTCTCTGTCCCTCTGTCTCTCTCGCTCTGTGCCTGTATGTCTCACTCTCTCTCTCTCTCTCTCTCCCTTTTCCCAGGCATGAATTAACCACCATCTGTCAGATCTCTGTGTGATGCGATGCAGTAAAGCCCACCCCCCCACACTCACACACACACACACACACACACACACACACACACACACACACACACACACACACACACACACACACACACACACACACACACACACACACACACACACACACACACACACACACACACACACTCTCAAAGATACATCTCACTCCATTGAACCTCAATTACATTGGCATCAGCCTTGTGAGCAGGAGGCTCCGGCTCCCTCTCTCCAGACCTTACCTAAACCTCCCCATAGTTCGGTCTGCTAATCACTCAGAAAGTCCATGTGAGACACAGTTAACAAGAAATAATGATGACGATAGTTGACGAGCATGTCCGTGGGCATAGACAGCTGTGGGGATCAGGACCTGAAACCATCATGGTCCAGGGTCATGAGCTGGTACTTTGGAATGGCTGAGATGTCTCAGAAGACAGGTGTGAACAGGTCCAGGGGGCAGCAGAAAGACCGGGACCCGCTGAGCCACACGGCGGGTGTGATTAGTTCCAAGGGTTTCCCTGGTTACCCTCCAAGGTCGACTTCAGTGGACACTCGTGACTTCATAGCTAGAACATGTTTGTACCTTATCGTTACATGGATCAGTCTACTATTTGAGGCATATTGAAGTGATCAGGTTGACCTCCATTATTTGAAAGCCTATAGCGTTTCCCAGTTAAAATACTGTCCAGGCAGGCGGGTAGCGACTCAGACCAGCGCGTGCCTTGAGTAGGCTGCTGCTACTCAAATACATTAAAGGTACCAATTTGCATATGGAGAGGGCAAGTGAAATCAGTTTCTAATTGGTCTCTGGCGATGCATAAGGAAAGGAGACAAGTATAATAAAATGCCGGTGGTGGCTGCAGTATTTCTCATTCTCAAGGTAAAGTATAAAACATGTCTGTTCAAATACCGAATGAGGAGTCAGGACACGTTCTTAGCAAGAATCAAGATGAGACCACACAATAGAAATAGTTCATAATGTGTACTTTCGTAGACAATAGGCTGTTTGTCTCTAAAATCTCTCAAACTTGTCAAATATCATCCATCATTCTGCTCGCAGCCATGGAGGAGCTGGACGGGGACGAGGTTAGAGTGTCCTCCAGGGGGCGCTCTGCTGAGAGAGACATCGTCCAGGTAACGCCTTCATGTACTCCTCTTCTTCTATGGTTCTGTCCAGGTAGTCTTCATGTACTCCTCTTCTTCTATGGTTCTGTCCAGGTAGTCTTCATGTACTGCTCTTCTTCTATGGTTCTGTCCAGGTAGTCTTCATGTACTGCTGTTCTTCTATGGTTCTGTCCAGGTAGTCTACATGTATTCCTCTTCTTCTATGGTTCTTGGCCTTAGAGCCATGTGGCCATCACCACCAGCAACAATGATTCAATATGTTTACTTTGTGGTATTTGTGGTGATCTATGTATCGTACAATGTTAGTGTAAAATGTATCCTAAGTACGCGCACACAGTGGAAAACCAATTCTCTGAGTCCTGGTCGTAATTGTGCTCAGCCTTGAGATCAATGTGCACACATTTAATGGTGGATGCATGTTGCCCTGTTAGAGCCGGTTTAGTTCAATGGCCGTCATTGTGGTAGATTTGAAACAGATCCACTGACAGATCAGATCAGAATCCGCTGTTAACTGAACGCTTTGGTTTCCCTCCCGTCTCAGTTTGTGCCGTTCCGGGACTACATCGACCGCTCCGGTAACCAGGTGCTGAGCATGGCGCGGCTGGCTAAAGACGTGCTGGCAGAGATCCCCGACCAGCTGCTCTCCTTCATGAGGAGCCGGGCCATCGAACCACGGCCTGCCGTTCCAGCCAGCGGCTCCCAGTCCCACAGCACAGCCACCACCACCTCCACCAGCATCAGCAGCATCGCTAAAGGAAGAAACACACACGCCTGAAATACACCTGTGGATGATCGTGTGTGTGTGTGATTGTGTGTGTGTGTGTGTGTGTGTGTGTGTGTGTGTGTGTGTGTGTGTGTGTGTGTGTGTGTGTGTGTGTGCATGCTTGTGTGTGGGTGTGTGTGCGCATGAGATAGTGTCTGTGTGCGTTTGTGCTTGTGTGGGTGTGTGTGCCTGAGATAGTGTCTGTGTGCGTCTTTGTGAGTGTGAGTGTGTGTTTGTGTGTATGTGTGGGTCTGTGTGTGTGCGCATGAGATACTGTGTGTCTGTGTGTGTGTTTGAGTGTTTGTGCATGCGTTAATACATGTGTGTGTGTGAGTGCGTCAGTATGTGTGTGTCTGAACTTCCGTCTTTAGGGGTTAAGAATATTTGCCTGGGTGGAGAATTAAGTCCCTGAAGAGTGGAGGTAAACATGGAGAATCAAACACGGTCTGGTGGGCAATTTCTTCTATTGAGCTCTTTCTAGAACACTTGGTCGGGCCGGAGCTCCCTTGGACTTTGGACTGAACAGCCAGGATCCCTTTGGCACGACCATTGCTAAAGGGCCACTGTGGTGCCAAACGTTTGTTCGCAAACATGAATTAGTAAAATACTTTTAAGGAAGATGGATGAAAACTGGCGTTTTCCCCCGTTGCAATGGTCAGCATGATTGACAGGCTGATCAGAAGACAGAACCAGGGTAGGGGCGACAGCTGACCCTACTAAACAATGACCTCAAGTGGTGCATGAAGCAGAGTGGGTTGTCTTTCTCCACCGGTCAAAAGCAAAGAGTTCCCACGCTGTCGGCCCCTCTCTGGTGTGTTGGTGGTGGTGAGCTTCATGTTTGTACATTCTGTTGAGGTAGCAGGGATGCGATTTGTCTAAAACATATTGGGAGACTTCATAGGGCGGGGTGATTCGATTTTTCCTCAGGGACCGATTTGAAGACATCCACACATTGCTCATAGGAAAAGGACCTAAATGTGAAAATGCGGAACGAAAACGTTGCCCTAGATCTGCCAGTCTACGCTGTAAATGAACGTGTTCACTTGGTCTTTCATGTAATTGGGCTCTTTTTCAACTCTCAAACTGCCACTGTACAGAATCCTCACAAAGACTGGCTCTATATATAACAAGTTATTTTTCAAAAAATGTCCTTTCCAGTTTTCTCCAAACTGTTTATGTATGCACCATTTTGGTATTTGTTTTAACTTCTTTGTGAAGCCGCTCATGGCGGTGTGTTTCTCTCCAAGTCGCTAGCTAAAGATAGTTTAGTCTGAGCCGGTTTAGAATCTGAATGGCTGGTCAATGCACAACTCAGCGACCAGACACACTTAGCACAGCATGTAGCAGAGGAAGTGTGGTCAAGCTCCCTGTCCCACAGAGAACCAGGTAGATGTTATTGTGTTGGTCAATCTGTTCGGATGAAGGTGCAAACAAAGTCCCCCCACATTGTTTTGCATAGTTTTCCCCACTTGCCCCAGATATTTTGACATAGTGATTTGAGTTTAGTTGTTAACTCTGAACAGTCATGTGACGCAACCATAGATACTAGTTGATACGTTCATGAGGCATGACTGCATTTATGTTGCATTTGTGCGCCTTTGATTTCTCCAGAGCTGATGTAAACGGCCGTATCCTGAACATGGGTTTGTTGTTTTGTCTTATTTTTTACTCAACTGCTTCTACTTGTTTTCTTTCCCTCTCTCCTCTTGGATTTCCAATGACACAGGCCTGTGGAAAGACAGAAATCTACAAATGACTGCAGAGTTAGTATTAACAATATTTACAGAGTAAAACAAAGGGGTGGAGAGAACCCCATCATTTATGCATTAAAGCGGCAGTGTGTAGACTTCATTTACTTTGCAGAAATTAAATACAATATAATAAAGTATGTTTTAAGTATAATAATAATCAAGGCCCTAATAATCCAAATGTTCAAAGTGTATAATAATCCAAATTGTTTTGTTTGCGTTACCTAGAAATGAGCCCTTTGTACCTACATGGGGGTACAGTAACCCAGAGCGGACAAACAGCTCCAGAGACCGTTTTAAATTGTAATCGCTATCTTACTTGTTAGCGATGACCTAAAGTTTTAGAGACTAAATAACTCAATACAATTTATAAATGGATCACTGTCACTAGAGATCATTTTGGAACTATCTACTGGCACCTTACCGGGCAGGCCACCATAGTACCTCCGACTGGTTTAAAGGGAGGGGGTCTGAGATGCCAATAGATCCTACACACTGCCCCTTTAACGCTCACATTGAAACTGCCAACTTGCGTTAAGGTGAAGATTATTTTTTTTTATTGTTCTTGGAAGGTAGGGTCAGTGTGTATGGTATCAGAAAGGACTTGGACATGTGGCCTTATTTCCGTCATAAACCCAAAAGTGTGTGCACGAAGGTATTCTATTTTTATATGACCACTCAATGCAAGGATATTCTTGTAATGTTGCATGCTTAGCTGCTGGCCCTGCTGCTGGAGGGTTTGTTTATAAAGACATATATCTAATCCTACTAGAAAACACTTTGACATTCCTAAATGTTCTTGCTCTGTGAGGGTCTGCGTCTTTCTTTCTAATGAGGCAGTCTTCTAAAAGTTCTTTAGTTACATCTGAATGACAGCAGACTACATTATTATCTCCCACCGGTAGGAGCTGTAGAGATGGTAGCTTCTCAAGTCTTTAATCCTGTGTTTCCACAGATTTTCCCACCATGGCCCATGCATGAATACGTTGTGTGGTCAGAACGTCGTCCTCAGCCACACCACATGTTAAGATCTCTTTGGATGAAGCATGTTGTGCTTTGTATACATCTGGTATATAAGGTAAAAACCGTCAAGACCAATAATATAATGCTGCGGATCACTTTTCCATCCTAGTGCGGTATATGTGAAAACTTTCAAGTAGAAATGTGCAATTGTAAATACATTTCACTGGACAATAAGTATTTTGTGAATAGTCTTCCTAGTTTTTTCCCCAATGGTAACTCCTAACATGTGTTATTTTAGTCTCCATTAGCGACAGCTATGGATGGATTTGTATGTACTACAACAATTGCTTAGGAATCAAATAAATATGTGAAAAGTGTGAACAGAGGTTACTGTGTTGTTAATCACTGAATTGTCTTTAAACTCAATAAATCACAATCCATTGGATATGTTTGACACTACACATAAAATCAAATAATGAATACAAATGGAAATGTTAGTCTATGTGCATTTCATAATACACACTTTTGTGTGTGTGTGTGTGTGTGTGTGTGTGTGTGTGTGTGTGTGTGTGTGTGTGTGTGTGTGTGTGTGTGTGTGTGTGTGTGTGTGTGTGTGTGTGTGTGCGCGCGCGCGCGCGTTTCGGTAGTGGGGTCAACGGGACTTTTTTTTGCCTTTTTATTTTTGGATTTAAATACAATACTCCCATCCTGTGGCAACGTACAGAACTGCAACAATATTATCCTGCTGAAAACTGGAGTCTTTATATCTTGCCTTTGTATGCTCTGACATCAGAGCATTTACAGGGAATTATTTCATTGTCTATTCATTAATTAATTCCTTGTCAACTTATACAAAATGGCGAAGTTTCGCCCCTGCCGCTAGAGTCTATGGTAGAGCCCATGGGACCTATGAGATCGAAAAATATGAATGGGTTTCAATGGAGAGAAAGTAATTATCTTCTGGTCCCAGTCTTTATATACCCCGGATTACACATATTCTGTTTGTGGATTTAAATGATATTTTTTTATTTCAAGAGTTTGACCGTTTATTGTGCAATTGTTCAGTAAAAGGCTGTAGAGAAAGATCAATGAGAAAGACTACACGTCTCGTATGTGACGTCATGCTCCCTGCGACTGGCGTGGACAAGACCGACAATCTCCCCATCGGCATGACTGAAACTCTCAACATCCCCCGACTTATAATGGTTTCCTCTCTTTCGATGCTGTTATCCTCCCCTTGGAAAAAGCGGCAAAGTGGAGCAGAGAGATCGTCATGTCTGTACCTGAGTGGTGGTGGTGACGTATATTTCGCCTCGAAAGCAGCAAGGGGCTGTAGTTCGCAAAGCGTCCTCACACAAAACCTAACATTATCAAACTTCTTCGAACATTTTTTTTGTTTTCTTTGCATAAAAAATTATAATTTAAATCCAAAAACAACATATGTGTAATCCAGGGCATATAAAGACTGGGACCAGAAAATAATTACTTTCTCTCCATTGAAACCCATACATATTTTTCGATCTCATAGGTCCCATGGGCTCTACCGGAAGGGGCGCGACTTCGCCACTATACCCAAAATCTACGTAAATCCACTATACAGAAGTCCAGTCCGTGTTTTCATTAGACTAAATGAGGTCGGAAGGGGCTGTCGGTAAAGTACGGAGTGGACTTCCGGGTCCGCGCAGGGCGGGCCTTCGTGTGCCGCTGCTACAGGGATACCAAGATGGAAATACAGGGGCTTTCTGGTGCCCCGAACATCCACTCTCAACATGGCGCCCCACGCACCTCGTCTCTGTCGCAGCTTATATCGAACACACACACCATTTTACGCTCTTTGTCGAAGGAAAACGGGTCTGATGGACTTGCGGACCCGGACCAGTCCCACCAGGACAGCCCCAGCAGCAGGCCGGGGACTCCTCCGCTTCGCCCACTGGCGGAACATGGCAGCGTGGCCCGCTTTTCGGTCGGAAAACAGCGACCGAACGGCGAGGATCCTCCTCAGAGCGACGCTACGGTCACCGATACCGTACTGAACGTGAAAGAGACGGACTTACTGTCGCAAAAACACGTAAGAAGCGTCTGGAAACACGACGTGGAAGGCGGGGATGTAGCGATACAAATGGCGTTTCCCTTTTTTGAAGGGGAAGAGGAGCAACGGCCCCGGGGGGGAGAGGAGCATCGGCTCCGGGGGGGAGAGATGCCCTCCCAGCTGCTCCAGTCTGCGGGTTCACGGCAGCAGCGTGCAGGCGTCTCCGCCCTGCAGCGGACTGCCCCTGGGAGCCTCGACGCGTCTCTCCCTCACCGAGCCACTGAGGAGCCCCGTGTTGTGTTCAGTTTGGTTCAGGAAGAGGGACGACTCGGGAGGCATGAGTTATTTCCAACGGACGAAGCGATCAACGGTAAAGAGTGTTCAACAATGAATCCATATCATTCTACGGATGTGGAGACGACTAATGTTCTATACCCAAACGATCATTTCCATTATGTCCACGGTAAGGCCTGTATGAAAGCCGAGTGTGTTGATAGCCTATTCAATGCTCTAACTGCAGATGGCAAAGCCACCGCTTTCCGGCAGTCCGACCAGGTGGGCCCGGAGAGGGAGGAGGTCAAGGTGGGGCCTGAGAGGATAGATGGAAAGCTGCTGGGGCCGTTGATTTCAGAAAACCTGGTGGTTATGAACACCAGTGAGAACATGGACACTTCAGACTTTATTTCCGACCCATCAGGTCTTGAGGAGAATAACAGTGCAGACACTGCATCCACAAGCTGCCCTGCAAACGAAACCTTCTCGGGAACTATCATGATCAATAACCAAAGCATCATAGTGACGATTGAAAACGGAATACTAACACTGGCCGCTCCCCCAGAGGGTTATGTCCACACAGATGATGACATGGTCAGTTTGAAGGAACATTTAGGCATGAAGGACCACGAGGACATCGTTCTCCTCAACTATGACAGCGGCACGAAATCCATAGGCAAGATCAGCACGCTGGCTGTGGCTTCCTCCAGTCAACACGAGCCCCGGGCAGGTCTGCCTGGTGCTGACTCAGAGTTGGCCCTGGTGGATGACTGTCCGTTGACCGAGTCCTCCTTGGACTCCTGTCCAATTATAAAACAGGAAGTAGGCACGTTATGTGCCATAACAGAGAGTGATCTTGTCACCCCCTGCTCGAAAAACGCAAGTACCCTAGACTGTGACAGTAATCATGAGCTTCAGTCCGTGCACTTCATCAGGTCTAAGAAGGAAACCACCATATCTTTTGGCTGTACCCAACCCGGCTGCCCCAGCATCTTTGACACCCGGCAGAAACTAAAGATCCACCTTCTGAACCACGCAGAGGACCCTCGGCCATACCGCTGCACGGTGGAGGGGTGCGGCTGGGCCTTCACCACCTCCTACAAACTGAAGCGCCACCTCCAGTCCCACGACAAGCAGCGGCCCCACACCTGCCAGTTCGAGGGCTGTGGGCGACGCTTCACCACTGTGTACAACCTGAAGGCGCACCTCAAGGTGCACGCCCAGCAGAACGCCTTCGCCTGCCAGGTGTGCAGTGAGTGCTTCCGCAGCGCCACGCGCCTCACCAACCACCAGAGGGCCCACTTTGAGCCCCAGAGGCCCCACAAGTGTGACTTCCCAGGTAACGCCTGCAGCAAGGCCTTCGAAACACCATGTCTCTCTACCTATTTTAATATTCTCAACGATGATCACAATCATGTCTCCTCCGTAGCTGGTGTCAGTGTAGATTACTTCACCTCGCGTCCTCTCCTCGCGGACCTTTCTCTCAGGAGTTTGGTGCCATGCATTCCCATTTTGTTTGTGTGTTGGATTGTTTCACCCTTCCTCTCCAGGGTGCGAGAAGACCTTCATCACCTTCAGTGCCCTCTTCTCCCACAACCGCACCCACTTCCGGGAAGCGGGCCACTTCACCTGTTCCTACCCGGGCTGCGGCAAGCTGTACGACAAGGCCTGCCGGCTCAAGATCCACCTGAGGAGTCACACCGGTACGCCCCCCCATCACAATCTCTGAATGTGTTGTGTCCTACAGGAGAAAGGCTGCTTGTGTCTGACTCTGAATGTGTTGTGTCCTCCAGGAGAAAGGCTGCTTGTGTCTGACTCTGAATGTGTTGTGTCCTCCAGGAGAAAGGCTGCTTGTGTCTGAATGTGTTGTGTCCTCCAGGAGAAAGGCTGCTTGTGTCTGACTTTGAATGTGTTGTGTCCTCCAGGAGAGAGGCTGCTTGTGTCTGACTCTGTATGTGTTGTGTCCTCCAGGAGAGAGGCTGCTTGTGTCTGACTCTGAATGTGTTGTGTCCTCCAGGAGAGAGGCTGCTTGTGTCTGACTCTGAATGTGTTGTGTCCTTCAGGAGAGAGGCCGTTTGTCTGCGACTCTGAGGGCTGCGGCTGGTCGTTCACCAGCATGTCAAAGCTGCTGCGACACAAACGGTAAAGAAACAAACAATGTACTGGTTAAAGTGTCATTTTTTTTAAGGCCTGATATCCGGGCCACGATAACTCGCGCTAACATGTTATCCCACACCATGCCACTCCTCTCTCTTCCCCAGGAAGCACGACGACGACCGACGCTTCACCTGTCAAGAGGAGGGCTGTGGGAAGTCCTTCACTAGGGCGGAGCACCTCAAGGGCCACAGCATCACCCACCTGGGCACCAAGCCCTTCCAGTGCCATGCCGAAGGTAGGCACATCAACGGCACCCTGCTGACGCACTCCATCGATATTGTCATTGCTAACATTTTGAGCGAGCATTCCTGTAAAGTCATATTTTCAAAAGAAAATTGGGATCCTTAGTGCTTTTTAGTGAATGCCTCTCTTCATATTCAATGTGTATAGCATGGTGTGTGTGTACAGCTGCTGACGGGTGTGTCTCTGTACACTCAGTGGGTTTAGCCTGCTATCTCTAGCTGTTGTTGGTTTATTTGCTGAGAGACCGCCGCTGTCTTGGCAGGCTGCAATGCCAAGTTCTCGGCGCGCAGCAGCCTCTACATCCACTCCAAGAAGCACAAGCAGGACCCCGGCGCGCTCCGGAGCCGCTGCCCCGTGGCCGACTGCTCCAAGCACTTCTCCTCGCGGAGCAGCCTGAAGAGCCACATGGTCAAACATCACCACCTCACGGCGGGTCAGTACGCATCCACACACAGGGCTCCGCAATGTTATCTTCTGTAGTTAGGGCCTTGATCCAGTCACAACCACAGCCACGTCTTTATGTAATGCCTGACGGAGGCTTCATCAACTGTAGTACTGATGCCCTCTCACTGATGGTGAACTGCATTTTCACACATCTCCAGGATACGTTAAACTCTTGGTGTTTCATGGGATCGGTAAGTCCAAACCAATGTCATTCTGCCTTGCCATGACTCACTGAGCCGTATCTTGTGCAATGCAGATGTCCTCAGCCAGATGGAGGCCACGCCCACCCTCACACCCAGCAGCGAACTGGTCAGCTCTACACCCACGACGGTTGCAGGGCCCTGTGTCCCCGGGAGCGACCCTCTGAGCAACCTGGACCTCAGCTCCCTGTTCTCCAGCGTTCCCAGGGTTCCCTCACCTCCTGCCGGCCTGGGTGTGGGCGTTGCCTCTGTAGGTGGGGGCGTGGCGGTCGCCTTCTCCACAGCAGACTTCTCCCTGGTGAGCTCGGGGATCCTCACCATTGACCCTTCGTCGGTGACTTCCGCACTCGGCCCCCACCACCACCAGGCTGACCCCACCCACCACCACCAGGCTGACCCCACCCACCACCATCAGGCTGACCCCAACCACCACCACCACCAGGCTGACCCCACCCACCACCACCAGGCTGACCTCAACCACCACCCCCAGACAAGCCCCAGCAATCATCACCACCAGACAGACCCTAGCCACCATCACCAAGAAAGCCCCATTCAACACCACCAGGCAGGCCCAAATCAACACCACCAGATAGTCCCCAACAACCTCCACCAGACAGCCTCCAACCATCACCATCAGACAGCCCCAAACCACCAACACCACCAGGCAGGCCCTACCCATCACCAGGCCGGGCCCGACCACCTCCACCAGACGGGCCCTAGCCACCCCCTGGCAGGTGGCCCCATCAAGACAGTCGATCCCCTCATCCTGGCCGACATGGCCTCCCATCACAGCCAGGGGCTGGAGGGGACGGTGGGCCACGTGCTGCCTCCGCAGGGCACTCTCAACCTGGACGACGTGCAGTCGGTCACGCCGGCGGCCCTGGGTGCTCTCAGCATGCAGACCGCCGATACCGCGATGGCGGCCGAACACGGGCTCTCACCCCCCCTGGCCGCCTCCAGTGTGCTCAGTGGGGGGCCGCCCCCCGCCTCCTTGCCACCGGCCCCAGTACCCGACCTGCTGGCACAGTCGCCCTCTAAGGTGGCGCTAGGTCAGGGCCCGGCGGGCCCTCTGCTGGACTGCGTCGAGGGCCGGGGTCCCCAGGAGGGAGGCGGGAAGGGGCTGGGGCAGTTTGTGTTCCCCGGCCCTAGCAGCGGCTTCAGCCCACTGAAGGACCCGGAGACCAGCCCCGCCGTGTCTCCCAGCAGCTTCCTGGTGAGCATCTGCACCGCGTGACACCACGCCACCTCTCACTGTGTGATATAAAGGTTCGCTAACCGTGTGTTCCTGTTGGGGGGGTGCTAGGAGAGTGGAGGCTCAGCCAGGACGGACTACAGGGCCATCCAACTAGCCAAGAAGAAGAAGCAGAAAGGACCACCTGCTTCTTCCTGTAAGACCTTAACCTGACTGAAGAAGGGGGGGGGGGGGGTATTTAGATTAGCTGTTGTGTCGGTAACCAAGGGACGAGTGTAAAGACGTGTAAAGATTCAGGATAATGCCCCCCTCATTGAACTTTTCATCCGTTTGACCACAGCCACTGATGGTTTCCTCCCCTGTGTTTGCTTCAGCTTCAGGGTTGAGCCAGAGAAAAAACAAGGTTGGGAAAGCTGGCAGTGCCTCGACGTCGTTGGTTCCTTCTAGTGGTCGTTATGGCGACGGTGCCCACACCGCAGCCAGTGGAGGGCTAACACTCAGAGACCCTGTCACTGGGGCCCAGTATGTTCAGATACAACTACTGCAGGTAAGACGTCAACGACAACCCTCCTGGCTGCTGAATGCCTGGAGAGACTTTGACTGACAGACGTTTGTTTCTGCGGTGTTCTCTAGGATGACCCGCCTAGTGACGGGCACCTGGCCTTCCAGCTGAGCTCCCAGCCGTCAAGCTCCCACTCCCAGCTCACCGTCGACCTGCCTGTCAACATATTACAGGTAACAAGCCACTGTACGAGTTTGGAGTCAAACTCCCAGAGAGCTGCAGTTTGAGTGTGTATTGTGGGCATATATTATGAGGTTAGAGATTGTGTTCTGGAAGCCCTGTGCAAGCTGATTGTGGTTCTGTTGGCAATATTCCAGGAATCATCAGTGATGCCAGAGGACGACAACGGTTCGGACACCTCCCAGTTCACCGGAAGCACCATCAATCTGCAGGATCTGGAGTAGACCACATTGGAGCCCCGTCAAGTTTCCAGAGACACACCCATCCTGTTTTGATCTTCTGAGCTGCTAATGGTTACTATGGGACCACAGACGGCTTTGATCCTGTCGTCATGCACCTTGAAATGATTAGACTTGTAATCATTGCTCTACTCTACTACCAGTCCAGAAACCCAGTTTATACACAATCAAGACTAATGGCAGTCTATTTAAATGAGACCTGTTTCGCCTTGTTGCTGAATCTTTGTTCTAATTCAACGTTGCTCACGGCTAAAGAGGCCCCATGCACTCTCATAACTCTGCTCCAGGCTCAAGGTGCACGTCGTGGATGCTCATAACTCTGCCCCAGGTTCAAGGTGCCCCGTGCGGACGCTCAGAACTCAGTGCTCTAGGTGCCTTAAGGAGCTCTCAGATGAGTGGCATCACACACCCTGATTGTCCTGCGGTCAGGGCGGGGCCCTGCTGCCGGTGTGCAGGGGCCTCACTTTGAACTCATGATTTAATTTTTTACCAATCCATAGATAGCCCACAAACACATGCTTTGAGCTGGGGCTGATAGTGTTTTCTGGGGTCTTGCTGGAGGACACGTCTCCAGTGAGGTCCCCTTACCGTGAACTACTTCCCCACCGCTTTTCTTTCTCCATGTCTTTACATGTTGAAAATGTTCTGCTTCACTTGAAGTTCCTGTTGTCTCCTTATTTGTTATTTATTAACTGGTTTACAGAATGGCAGTGGCCAAATGCAAGAGATGTAATAAAAATCTAAGCACAATCACTACAGTCTGTAGACCCTACTTTCAGAACTTTGCCGATCTCAAAATTTATTTTTCATTAGTAACGATTCTTGCAAATGACATGCGAAAGCAAAATGTATTGTTATTCCAGACCATGTTTAACCCGACAAGAATTGGCATCAAGGATTAAGATGCAGGCAAGGTCAACTCAAAACAAATATTCTCAATGCATTTCTAAAACTGGATGGCTAGGATATTTCTAATAAGTGACTCAAACATTAGATGTAAGATCTTAGCTGCAGTACCTTTTTTTTTTTAAGGGGTTATATTAGGCCCAAAAGTGTTAGTGTTGTTTAGCCATTTCAAGCCGTTCAAAATCTGAAGCAAATTATGCTCATCTATCCATCATACATCTAGGTGGACACTCCCACTCATCACTAAAACACAAAACGGCTTGTTAAGGCGAATCAATCTCGTACCGTATGGCATTCTATAACCACTTTTAACAAGGGATTTGCCAGACCTTCAGCTTGACTTGCTTGACATTGTAAAAGGGAAAAGCCAGATTCTTTAATACACACATGCATCTAATCATTTTATTAGTGTAGGATGTACCTAAGGCTACTACTAAGGCTATGCTTCTTCAGGTGAAGAAGTAGGCGTGCAGCTCGTCCTGTTCCGAACTGTTGTTCACGTTGTTGAACTTGATCTTTGCTGTAACAGGCTTGGATCTGGGCATCAGCCGTCTGTTATTCTGTAATGGGAAAACAAATGCACATTACACCATGCAAACATCTATGCCCTGACTATTGGCAATCTGTCAGATGTAGAAGATGTGTGGTATACGAGTGATTCTTTGTATTCTAATATTGTGCTTGAAGACGGACTGTTTTCCTGCTGTTGGCCTGAGTCCTCTCCATGGCCTTCTTCAGTCGGTCCTCCTGGTGCTCCTTCTGCTGCTCGAGCTTCTGCACGCGTTGCCTGCAGAGCGGGAGAATGGGGCGCTGACATGTGTTGGTGTTTCAGGAGTTTACTTCAAACATTATTTCATGTGCCCGTACTGTATTCATCTACGCTCCTGAAACTTAATGTAGTTGCTTCTGTCGGAAACTAAAACAGTTTACTGACACTTGTACAAAGTGACTTCAGTGAGTTCAGATGCATGGGATTAAGGTACAGGACGTGCACACAGTACGTCCTGTACCTTACGTACCGGCCGCAAAGCCTTCGGAGGTTGTTGGCGCAGCGTGACAAAGTGTATGTCGGGAAGAGGTTGTGTGGACCAATGTTTCAAACAGGACTTTCACACATATGGGAGACACAAGCTTCTTACATGTGCATAGGAGGTCTACAGACAGACTGCGAACATTGAGGATCAGAACCAAGAACCTTTCAGTTGGGAGAAAACACACTAACCAGTAGAGACTAAACAGTACAAGGTATATCGTAAACCCCATCTTCCTCCCGACCCTGTACTCTCAAGGCCACCCACCTCATCCTCCTCTCCCGGTCCTTCATCTTCTCCACCTGGTCCAAGGTGTCGCGGGGTATGTTCTCCATGTTCTCAAGGAGCTGCAGCAGGTGGCTCTCGATGACTGCCAGCATCTGGATGGTGGTGAGGTTGGCCTGTATGTCGCCCACACAGCAGCGGTACACCTCCTCCACCTTGCGGCCGAGGGCCTCCAGCATCAGGTCCTGTGATGCAGAGCCGTAGAGGTGAGGACAACAATGGATCATATACACCCAAACCGTTTTGGTTTACATGACACTGGGCTAGGGTCAAAGTTGTGTCGCCTATCGGATGGGGCGGGGCTTAATTGGCTTTTGTTTTGGTAGAATTAAAAGGAAATCCATTTTCGTCTGTGAAAAGATAATGAATAACTTCCTGCATACCTCTTCCACTGATTTACATTTCCCAAAGTTGTAGAGGCGGGCCTTCAGCTCCAGCTCTGCGGCTTGCTCCTTCTCTGCGGTGATGGTCTGGGATATGATGTCTATCTGGGCTCTCAGCTGCTCCGTGTCCCTCTCCCTGAACACGGAGAAGCCCAGTGTACCACACACGTGTTACCATCACAACCTCTCAATGCAACCTGCAGTACAACAGGCAGTATGTTCCCCTTACTGACGCACTAGTGCCTGGCTGGGCTCGATGGTGGGAGGTGACGTTAGATCAATACGGATCATCGTTGTCGTGGATCATAAGTCATAAGTTACACATGGACAAAGACAGGTAGACCTACAGTCTACAACTCTATCCAATGTGTGAGGGTATTTCATGGCGATGTGAACCGAGCAGGCCTGACTAGTACCACTAGGTCCACTCCCAAACGCTCCGGGCAGTGGGCTTCAGGAGCTGCAGGGGGGGGGTCTTACGTCTTCTTCTTGCTCGTGGCCGTGGTGCGCTGGAGGTCCTCCAGGTCCTCCTCGGTCTCTCTGGAGTTCTGGATCAGCGTGAGGTTCTGCTCCTCCAGCTCCGTCAGCAGGTCCAGGAGCTGCTCCGGCTCTGTGAAGTACAGCTCTGGCTCCTCCTACAGGGGGATTGGGGGCAGAGTCACTCCCCTCTAGTAGGTTTGTAGAGCAGCCCTTGGTCCCCATACCCGGTTCAGCCTCAAAGGGCTTCAGAGCCCCATGGAGGACAAGCCCCA
>NC_079424.1:21363387-21380006 GCF_026213295.1 Gadus chalcogrammus
TTCCAAATAGGTGGAGTATGGCCCTAATACCCTTTGGTAAGCTTAGTAACACGTTTGCATTGAAATTGACAGAGATACCAACATTTATTATTTTTAAGCCGGCAAAATTCTTTTCAGAGCGCTTAGAATCACTTTTTGACCAACAATGTGTTTTTGACTTGTTTTCTGAAATGAACAGAAAATATCAACATTTCTGTTTTATGCGTGCCAAATGTTTTCAGAGCGCTAGAATCACTTTTTGACCAACAATGTGTCTTTGACCTTATATTGTTGATTTTGCTCAAAACTAATGTATTCCACTTCCAAATGGTGGAGTATGCCCTATTAACCCTTTGGTAAGCTTAGTTAACATGTTTGCATTGAAATTGACAGAGATACCAACATTTATTGTTTTATGCCGGCAAAATGCTTTTCAGAGCGCTAGAATCACTTTTTGACCACAATGTGTTTTTAACCTTATATTGTTGATTTGCTCAAAACTAATGTATTCCACTACCAAATAGTGGAGTATGGCCCTATAACCCTTTGATAAGCTTAGTAACACGTTTGCATTGAAATTGACAGATATCAACATTTTTGTTTTTTACGCTTGCAAAATGCTTTTCAGAGCGCTAGAATCACTTTTTGACCAACAATGTGTTTTCGACTTGTTTCTGAAATGAACAGAAAAATCAACATTTCTTTTTTTTATGCGTTCCAAATGCTTTTCAGAGCGCTAGAATCACTTTTTGACCAACAACGTGTCTTTGACCTTACATTGTTGATTTTGCTCAAAACTAATATATTCCACTTCCAATAGTGGAGTATGGCCCAATAACCCTTTGGTAAGCTTTGTAACACGTTTGCATTGAAATTGACAGAGATACCAACATTTCTTTTTTTATACCTGCACAATTCTTTGCAGAGCGCTAGAATCACTTTTTGACCAACAATGTGTTTTCGACATGTTTTCTGAAATGAACAGAAAAATCAACATTTCTTGTTTTTATGCGTGCCAAATGCTTTTCAGAGCGCTAGAATCACTTTTTGACCAACAATGTGTCTTTGACCTTATATTGTTGATTTTGCTCAAAACTAATGTATTCCCCTTCCAAATGGTGGAGTATGGCCCTATACCCGTTGGTAAGCTTTAGTAACCGTTTGCATTGAAATTGACAGATATCAACATTTTTGGTTTTTATGCGTGGCAAATGCTTTTCAGAGCGCTAGAATCACTTTTTGACCAACAATGTGTTTTCGACTTGTTTTCTGAAATGAACAGAAAAATCAACATTTCTTGTTTTTATGCGTTGCCAAATGCTTTTCAGAGCGCTAGAATCACTTTTTGACCAACAATGTGTCTTTGACCTTATATTGTTGATTTCTGCTCAAAACTAATGTATTCCACTTCCAAATAGTGGAGTATGGCCCTATAACCCTTTGGTAAGCTTAGTAACACGTTTGCATTGAAATTGACAGAGATACCAACATTTATTATTTTTATGCCGCAAATTCTTTTCAGAGCGCTTAGAATCACTTTTTGACCAACAATGTGTTTTTGACTTGTTTTCTGAAACTGAACAGAAAATCAACAATTTCTTGTTTTTATGCGTGCCAAATGCTTTTCAGAGCGCTAAGAATCACTTTTTGACCAACAATGTGTCTTTGACCTTATATTGTTGATTTTGCTCAAAACTAATATATTCCACTTCCAAATGGTGGAGTATGGCCCAATTACCCTTTGGTAAGCTTTGTAACACGTTTGCATTGAAATTGACAGAGATACCAACATTTCTTGTTTTTATACCTGCACAATTCTTTTCAGAGCGCTAGAATCACTTTTTGACCAACAATGTGTTTTCGACATGTTTTCTGAAATGAACAGAAAAATCAACATTTCTTGTTTTTATGCGTGCCAAATGCTTTTTCAGAGCGCTAGAATCACTTTTTTGAACCAATAATGTGTCTTTGACCTTATATTGTTGATTTTGCTCAAAACTAATGTATTCCCCTTCCAAATGGTGGAGTATGGCCCTATTACCCTTTGGTAAGCTTAGTAACATGTTTGCATTGAAATTGACAGAGATACCAACATTTATTGTTTTTATGCCGGCAAAATGCTTTTCAGAGCGCTAGAATCACTTTTTGACCAACAATGTGTTTTTAACCTTATATTGATTTTGCTCAAAACTAATGTATTCCCCTACCAAATAGTGGAGTATGGCCCTATAACCCTTTGATAAGCTTAGTAACACGTTTGCATTGAAATTGACAGATATCAACATTTTTGTTTTTTACGCTTGCAAAATGCTTTTCAGAGCGCTAGAATCACTTTTTGACCAACAATGTGTCTTTGACATTATATTGTTGATTCTACTCAAAACTAATGTATTCCACTTCCAAATAGTGGAGTATGGCCCTATAACCCTTTGGTAAGCTTAGTAACACGTTTGCATTGAAATTGACAGAGATACCAACATTTATTATTTTTATGCCGGCAAAATTATTTTCAGAGCGCTTAGAATCACTTTTTGACCAACAATGTGTTTTTGACTTGTTTTTCTGAAACGAACAGAAATATCAACATTTCTTGTTTTTATGCGTGCCAAATGTTTTTCAGAGCGCTAGAATCACTTTTTGACCAACAATGTGTCTTTGACCTTATATTGTTGATTTTGCTCAAAACTAATGTATTCCACTTCCAAATAGTGGAGTATGGCCCTATAACCCTTTGGTAAGCTTAATAACACGTTTGCATTGAAATTGACAGATATCAACATTTTTGGTTTTTACGCTTGCAAAATGCTTTTCAGAGCGCTAGAATCACTTTTTGACCAACAATGTGTTTTCGACTTGTTTTCTGAAATCAACAGAAAAATCAACATTTCTTGTTTTTATGCGTTCCAAATTGCTTTTCAGAGCGCTAGAATCACTTTTCGACCAACAACGTGTTTTTGACCTTACATTGTTGATTTTGCTCAAAACTAATATATTCCACTTCCAAATAGTGGAGTATGGCCCAATAACCCCTTGGTAAGCTTTGTAACACGTTTGCATTGAAATTGACAGAGATACCAACATTTCTTGTTTTTATACCTGCACAATTCTTTTCAGAGCGCTAGAATCACTTTTTGACCAACAATGTGTTTTCGACATGTTTTCTGAAATGAACAGAAAAATCAACATTTCTTGTTTTTATGCGTGCCAAATGCTTTTCAGAGCGCTAGAATCACTTTTTGACCAACAATGTGTCTTTGACCTTATATTGTTGATTTTGCTCAAAACTAATGTATTCCCCTTCCAAATGGTGGAGTATGGCCCTATTACCCTTTGGTAAGCTTAGTAACACGTTTGCATTGAAATTGACAGAGATACCAACATTTATTGTTTTTATGCCGGCAAAATGCTTTTCAGAGCGCTTAGAATCACTTTTTGACCAACAATGTGTTTTCGACTTGTTTTCTGAAATGAACAGAAAAATCAACATTTCTTGTTTTTATGCGTGCAAATGCTTTTCAGAGCGCTAGAATCACTTTTTGACCAACAATGTGTCTTTGACCTTATATTGTTGATTTTGCTCAAAACTAATGTATTCCACTTCCAAATAGTGGAGTATGGCCCTATAACCCTTTGGTAAGCTTAGTAACACGTTTGCATTGAAATTGACAGAGATACCAACATTTATTATTTTTATAGCCGGCAAAATTCTTTTTCAGAGCGCTTAGAATCACTTTTTGACAAACAATGTGTTTTTGACTTGTTTTTCTGAAACGAACAGAAATATCAACATTTCTTGTTTTTATGCGTGCCAAATGTTTTTCAGAGCGCTAGAATCACTTTTTGACCAACAATGTGTGTTTGACCTTATATTGTTGATTTTGCTCAAAACTAATGTATTCCACTTCCAAATAGTGGAGTATGGCCCTATAACCCTTTGGTAAGCTTAATAACACGTTTGCATTGAAATTGACAGAGATACCAACATTTATTGTTTTTATGCCGGCAAAATGCTTTTCAGAGCGCTAGAATCACTTTTGACCAACAATGTGTTTTTAACCTTATATTGTTGATTTTGCTCAAAACTAATGTATTCCACTACCAAATAGTGGAGTATGGCCCTATAACCCTTTGATAAGCTTAGTAACACGTTTGCATTGAAATTGACAGATATCAACATTTTTGTTTTTTACGCTTGCAAAATGCTTTTCAGAGCGCTAGAATCACTTTTTGACCAACAATGTGTTTTCGACTTGTTTTCTGAAATCGAACAGAAAAATCAACATTTCTTGTTTTTATGCGTTCCAAATGCTTTTCAGAGCGCTAGAATCACTTTTCGACCAACAACGTGTTTTTGACCTTACATTGTTGATTTTGCTCAAAACTAATATATTCCACTTCCAAATAGTGGAGTATGGCCCAATAACCCTTTGGTAAGCTTTGTAACACGTTTGCATTGAAATTGACAGAGATACCAACATTTCTTGTTTTTATACCTGCACAATTCTTTTCAGAGCGCTAGAATCACTTTTTGACCAACAATGTGTTTTAGACATTATTTCTGAAATGAACAGAAAATCAACATTTCTTGTTTTTATGCGTGCCAAATGCTTTTCAGAGCGCTAGAATCACTTTTTGACCAACAATGTGTCTTTGACCTTATATTGTTGATTTTGCTCAAAACTAATGTATTCCCCTTCCAAATGGTGGAGTATGGCCCTATACCCTTTGGTAAGCTTAGTAACATGTTTGCATTGAAATTGACAGAGATACCAACATTTATTGTTTTTATGCCGGCAAAATGCTTTTCAGAGCGCTAGAATCACTTTTTGACCAACAATGTGTTTTCGACTTGTTTTCTGAAATGAACAGAAAAATCAACATTTCTTGTTTTTACGCGTGCCAAATGCTTTTCAGAGCGCTAGAATCACTTTTTGACCAACAATGTGTCTTTAATCTTATATTGTTGATTCTACTCAAAACTAATGTATTCCACTTCCAAATAGTGGAGTATGGCCCTATAACCCTTTGGTAAGCTTAGTAACACGTTTGCATTGAAATTGACAGAGATACCAACATTTATTATTTTTAAGCCAGCAAAATTCTTTTCAGAGCGCTTAGAATCACTTTTTGACCAACAATGTGTTTTTGACTTGTTTTTCTGAAACGAACAGAAATATCAACATTTCTTGTTTTTATGCGTGCCAAATGTTTTTCAGAGCGCTAGAATCACTTTTTGACCAACAATGTGTCTTTGACCTTATATTGTTGATTTTGCTCAAAACTAATGTATTCCACTTCCAAATAGTGGAGTATGGCCCTATAACCCTTTGGTAAGCTTAATAACACGTTTGCATTGAAATTGACAGGATATCAACATTTTTGGTTTTTACGCTTGCAAAATGCTTTTCAGAGCGCTAGAATCACTTTTTGACCAACAATGTGTTTTCGACTTGTTTTCTGAAATGAACAGAAAAATCAACATTTCTTGTTTTTATGCGTTCCAAATGCTTTTCAGAGCGCTAGAATCACTTTTCGACCAACAACGTGTTTTTGACCTTACATTGTTGATTTTGCTCAAAACTAATATATTCCACTTCCAAATAGTGGAGTATGGCCCAATAACCCTTTGGTAAGCTTTGTAACACGTTTGCATTGAAATGACAGAGATACCAACATTTATTGTTTTTACGCAGGCAAAATGCTTTTCAGAGCGCTAGAATCACTTTTTGACCAACAATGTGTTTTCGACTTGTTTTCTGAAATGAACAGAAAAATCAACATTTCTTGTTTTTATGCGTGCCAAATGCTTTTCAGAGCGCTAGAATCACTTTTTGACCAACAATGTGTCTTTGACCTTATATTGTTGATTTTGCTCAAAACTAATGTATTCCCCTTCCAAATGGTGGAGTATGGCCCTATTACCCTTTGGTAAGCTTAGTAACACGTTTGCATTGAAATTGACAGAGATACCAACATTTATTATTTTTATGCCGGCAAAATTCTTTTCAGAGCGCTTAGAATCACTTTTTGACCAACAATGTGTTTTTGACTTGTTTTTCTGAAACAAACAGAAAAATCAACATTTCTTGTTTATACGCTTGCAAAATGCTTTTCAGAGCGCTAGAATCACTTTTTGACCAACAATGTGTCTTTAATCTTATATTGTTGATTCTACTCAAAACTAATGTATTCCACTTCCAAATAGTGGAGTATGGCCCTATAACCCTTTGGTAAGCTTAGTAACACGTTTGCATTGAAATTGACAGAGATACCAACATTTATTATTTTTAAGCCGGCAAAATTCTTTTCAGAGCGCTTAGAATCACTTTTTGACCAACAAAGTATTTTTGACTTGTTTTTCTGAAACGAACAGAAATATCAACATTTCTTGTTTTTATGCGTGCCAAATGTTTTTCAGAGCGCTAGAATCACTTTTTGACCAACAATGTGTCTTTGACCTTATATTGTTGATTTTGCTCAAAACTAATGTATTCCACTTCCAAATAGTGGAGTATGGCCCTATAACCCTTTGGTAAGCTTAATAACACGTTTGCATTGAAATTGACAGATATCAACATTTTGTTTTTTACGCTTGCAAAATGCTTTTCAGAGCGCTAGAATCACTTTTTGACCAACAACGTGTTTTTGACCTTACATTGTTGATTTTGCTCAAAACTAATATATTCCACTTCCAAATAGTGGAGTATGGCCCAATAACCCTTTGGTAAGCTTTGTAACATGTTTGCATTGAAATTGACAGAGATACCAACATTTCTGGTTTTTATACCAGCACAATTCTTTTCAGAGCGCTAGAATCACTTTTTGACCAACAATGTGTTTTCGACTTGTTTTCTGAAATGAACAGAAAAATCAACATTTCTTGTTTTTATGCGTGCCAAATGCTTTTCAGAGCGCTAGAATCACTTTTTGACCAACAATGTGTCTTTGACCTTATATTGTTGATTTTGCTCAAAACTAATGTATTCCCCTTCCAAATGGTGGAGTATGGCCCTATTACCCTTTGGTAAGCTTAGTAACACGTTTGCATTGAAATTGACAGAGATACCAACATTTATTATTTTTAAGCCGGCAAAATTCTTTTCAGAGCGCTTAGAATCACTTTTTGACAAACAATGTGTTTTTGACTTGTTTTTCTGAAACGAACAGAAATATCAACATTTCTTGTTTTTATGCGTGCCAAATGTTTTTCAGAGCGCTAGAATCACTTTTTGACCAACAATGTGTCTTTGACCTTATATTGTTGATTTTGCTCAAAACTAATGTATTCCACTTCCAAATAGTGGAGTATGGCCCTATAACCCTTTGGTAAGCTTAATAACACGTTTGCATTGAAATTGACAGATATCAACATTTTTGGTTTTTACGCTTGCAAAATGCTTTTCAGAGCGCTAGAATCACTTTTTGACCAACAATGTGTTTTCGACTTGTTTTCTGAAATGAACAGAAAAATCAACATTTCTTGTTTTTATGCGTTCCAAATGCTTTTCAGAGCGCTAGAATCACTTTTCGACCAACAACGTGTTTTTGACCTTACATTGTTGATTTTGCTCAAAACTAATATATTCCACTTCCAAATAGTGGAGTATGGCCCAATAACCCTTTGGTAAGCTTTGTAACACGTTTGCATTGAAATTGACAGAGATACCAACATTTCTGGTTTTTATACCAGCACAATTCTTTTCAGAGCGCTAGAATCACTTTTTGACCAACAATGTGTTTTCGACTTGTTTTCTGAAATGAACAGAAAAATCAACATTTCTTGTTTTTATGCGTGCCAAATGCTTTTCAGAGCGCTAGAATCACTTTTTGACCAACAATGTGTCTTTGACCTTATATTGTTGATTTTGCTCAAAACGAATGTATTCCCCTTCCAAATGGTGGAGTATGGCCCTATTACCCTTTGGTAAGCTTAGTAACACGTTTGCATTGAAATTGACAGAGATACCAACATTTATTATTTTTATGCCGGCAAAATTCTTTTCAGAGCGCTTAGAATCACTTTTTGACCAACAATGTGTTTTTGACTTGTTTTTCTGAAACGAACAGAAATATCAACATTTCTTGTTTTTATGCGTGCCAAATGTTTTTCAGAGCGCCAGAATCACTTTTTGACCAACAATGTGTCTTTGACCTTATATTGTTGATTTTGCTCAAAACTAATGTTATCAAGAAATGTTGATATGTGTCAATTTAAATTAAATTGTGTTACTAAGCTTACCACAGGGTTGAAGGGTCAAACTCCACCATTTGGAAGTGATCAAAAAGTGATTCTAACGCTCTGAAAAGCATTTTGCGCTCAAAAAAACAAGACGTTATCAAAAACGTCAAAAACACGTTTATGGTCGAAAAGTGATTCTAGCGCTCTGAAAAGCATTTTGCAGGCATAAAAACAAGAAATGTTGATATCTATGTCAATTTCAATTCAAACGTGTTACTAAGCTTACCAAAGGGTTATTGGGCCATATTAAACCATTTGGAACTGGAATACATTAGTTCTGAGCGAAATCAACAATGTAAGGTCAAAAACACGTTTATGGTCGAAAAGTGATTCTAGCGCTCTGAAAAGCATTTTGCAGGCATAAAAACAAGAAATGTTGATATCTCTGTCAATTTCAATTCAAACGTGTTACTAAGCTTACCAAAGGGTTATTGGGCCATACTAAACCATTTGGAAGTGGAATACATTAGTTTTGAGCGAAATCAACAATGTAAGGTCAAAAACACTTTTTTGGTCGAAAAGTGATTCTAGCGCTCTGTAAAGCATTTTCCAGGCATAAAAACAAGAAATGTTGATATCTCTGTCAATTTCAATTCAAACGTGTTACTAAGCTTACCAAAGGGTTATTGGGCCATTCTAAACCATTTGGAAGTGGAATACATTCGTTTTGAGCGAAATCAACAATGTAAGGTCAAAAACACGTTTATGGTCGAAAAGTGATTCTAGCGCTCTGAAAAGCGTTTTGCAGGCATAAAAACAAGAAATGTTGATGTCTGTCAATTTCAGTTAAAACGTGTTACTAAGCTTACCAAAGGGTTATTGGGCCATACTAAACACGTTGTCGGTCGAAAAGTTATTCTGGCGCTCTGTAAAGCATTTTGCAGGCATAAAAACAAGAAATGTTAATATCTCTGTCAATTTAAATTCAAACGTGTTACTTAGCTTACCAAAGGGTTATTGGGCCATACTAAACCATTTGGAAGTGGAATACATTAGTTTTGAGCGAAATCAACAATGTAAGGTCAAAAACACGTTGTTGGTCGAAAAGTGATTCTAGCGCTCTGAAAAGCATTTTGCAGGCATAAAAACAAGAAATGTTGATATCTCTGTCAATTTCAATTCAAACGTGTTACTAAGCTTACCAAAAGGTTATTGGGCAATACTAAACCATTTGGAAGTGGTATAGGCCTACATTAGTTTTGAGCGAAATCAACAATGTAAGGTCAAAAACACGTTGTTGGTCTAGCGCTCTGAAAAGCATTTTGCAGGCATAAAAACAAGAAATGTTGATCTGTGTCAATTTAAATTCAAACGTGTTACTAAGCTTACCAAAGGGTTATTGGGCCATACTAAACCATTTGGAACTGGAATACATTAGTTTTGAGTGAAATCAACAATGTAAGTTCAAAAACACGTTTATGGTCGAAAAGTTATTCTAGCGCACTGAAAAGCATTTTGCATGCATAAAAACAAGAAATGTTGATATCTCTGTCAATTTCAATGCTAACGTGTTACTAAGCTCACCACAGGGTTATAGGGCCATACTCCACCATTTGGAAGCGATCAAAAAGGGATTCTAACGCTCTGAAAAGCATTTTGCGCTCATAAAAACAAGAAATGTTGATATCTCTGTCAATTTCAATGCAAACGTGTTATTAAGCTCACCACAGGGTTATAGGGCCATACTCCACCATTTGGAAGTAGATTTGAGCAAAATCAACATTGTAAGGTCAAAAACAAGAAATGTTGATATCTCTGTCAATTTCAATTCAAACGTGTTACTAAGCTTACCAAAGGGTTATTGGGCCATTCTAAACCATTTGGAACTGGAATACATTAGTTCTGAGCGAAATAACAATGTACGGTGAAAAACACATTGTTGGTTGGAATACATTAGTTTTTGAGCGAAATCAACAATGTACGGTCAAAAACACGTTGTCGGTCGAAAAGTGATTCTAGCGCTCTGAAAAGCATTTTTCAGGCATGAAAACAAGAAACGTTGATATCTCTGACAATTTCAATTCAACCGTGTTACTAAGCTCACTAAAGGGTTATTGGGCCATACTAAACCATTTGGAAGTGGTATACATTCGTTTGAGCGAAATCAACAATGTAGGTCAAAACACGTTGTTGGTCGAAAGTGATTCTAGCGCTCTGAAAAGCATTTTGCAGGCATAAAACAAGAATGTTGTATCTCTGTCAATTTAAATTCAAACGTGTTACTAAGCTTACCAAAGGGTTATTGGGCCATACTAAACCATTTGGAACTGGAATACATTAGTTTTGAGTGAAATCAACAATGTAAGTTCAAAAACACGTTTATGGTCCGAAAAGTTATTCTAGCGCTCTGAAAAGCATTTTGCAGGCATAAAAACAAGAAATGTTGATATCTCTGTCAATTTCAATGCAAATGTGTTACTAAGCTCACCATAGGGTTATAGGGCCAACTCCACCATTTGGAAGTAGATTTGAGCAAAATCAACATTGTAAGGTCAAAAACAAGAAATGTTGATATCTCTGTCAATTTCAATTCAAACGTGTTACTAAGCTTACCAAAGGGTTAATGGGCCATTCTAAACCATTTGGAAGTGGAATACATTCGTTTTGAGCGAAATCAACAATGTACGGTGAAAAAAAAATTGTTGGTTGAAAAGTGATTCTAGCGCTCTGAAAAGCATTTTGCAGGCATAAAAACAAGAAATGTGGCCCTTCAACCCTGTGGTAAGCTTAGTAACACATTTGCATTGAAATTGACAGAGATATCAACATTTCTTGTTTTTATGCCTGCAAAATGCTTTTCAGAGCGCTAGAAACACTTTTCGACCAACAACGTGTTTTTGACCTTACATTGTTGATTTCGCTCAAAACTAATGTATTCCACTTCCAAATGGTTTAGTATGGCCCAATAACCCTTTGGTAAGCTTAGTAACACGTTTGAATTGAAATTGACAGAGATATCAACATTTCTTGTTTTTATGCCTGCAAAATGCTTTTCAGAGCGCTAGAATCACTTTTCAACCAACAATGTGTTTTTGACCTTACATTGTTGATTTCGCTCAAAACTAATGTATTCCACTTCCAAATGGTGTAGTATGGCCCAATAACCCTTTGGTAAGCTTAGTAACACGTTTTAATTGAAATTGACAGATATCAACATTTCTTGTTTTTATGCCTGGAAAATGCTTTTCAGAGCGCTAGAATCACTTTTCGACCAACAACGTGTTTTTGACCTTACATTGTTGATTTCGCTCAAAACGAATGTATTCCACTTCCAAATGGTTTAGTATGGCCCAATAACCCTTTGGTAAGCTTAGTAACACGTTTGAATTGAAATTTACAGAGATATCAACATTTCTTGTTTTTATGCCTGCAAAATGCTTTTCAGAGCGCTAGAATCACTTTTCGACCATACACGTGTTTTTGACCTTACATTGTTGATTTCGCTCAGAACTAATGTATTCCAGTTCCAAATGGTTTAATATGGCCCAATAACCCTTTGGTAAGCTTAGTAACACGTTTGAATTGAAATTGACATAGATATCAACATTTCTTGTTTTTATGCCTGCAAAATGCTTTTCAGAGCGCTAGAATCACTTTTCGACCATAAACGTGTTTTTGACGTTTTTGATCACGTCTTGTTTTTTTGAGCGCAAAATGCTTTTCAGAGCGTTAGAATCACTTTTTGATCACTTCCAAATGGTGGAGTTTGGCCCTTCAACCCTGTGGTAAGCTTAGTAACACAATTTAATTTAAATTGACATATATCAACATTTCTTGTTTTTATGCCTGCAAAATGCTTTTCAGAGCGCTAGAATCACTTTTCAACCAACAATGTGTTTTTGACCTTACATTGTTGATTTCGCTCAAAACTAATGTATTCCACTTCCAAATGGTGTAGTATGGCCCAATAACCCTTTGGTAAGCTTAGTAACACGTTTTAACTGAAATTGACAGACATCAACATTTCTTGTTTTTATGCCTGGAAAATGCTTTACAGAGCGCTAGAATCACTTTTCGACCAACAACGTGTTTTTGACCTTACATTGTTGATTTCGCTCAAAACGAATGTATTCCACTTCCAAATGGTTTGGTATGGCCCAATAACCCTTTGGTAAGCTTAGTAACACGTTTGAATTGAAATTGACAGAGATATCAACATTTCTTGTTTTTATGCCTGCAAAATGCTTTTCAGAGCGCTAGAATCACTTTTCAACCAACAATGTGTTTTTCACCGTACATTGTTTATTTCGCTCAGAACTAATGTATTCCAGTTCCAAATGGTTTAGAATGGCCCAATAACCCTTTGGTAAGCTTAGTAACACGTTTGAATTGAAATTGACAGAGATATCAACATTTCTTGTTTTTATGCCTGGAAAATGCTTTACAGAGCGCTAGAATCACTTTTCGACCAACAACGTGTTTTTGACCTTACATTGTTGATTTCGCTCAAACTAATGTATTCCACTTCCAAATGGTTTAGTATGGCCCAATAACCCTTTGGTAAGCTTAGTAACACGTTTGAATTGAAATTGACAGAGATATCAACATTTCTTGTTTTTATGCCTGCAAAATGCTTTTCAGAGCGCTAGAATCACTTTTCAACCAACAATGTGTTTTTCACCGTACATTGTTTATTTCGCTCAGAACTAATGTATTCCAGTTCCAAATGGTTTAGAATGGCCCAATAACCCTTTGGTAAGCTTAGTAACACGTTTGAATTGAAATTGACAGAGATATCAACATTTCCTGTTTTTGACCTTACAATGTTGATTTTGCTCAAATCTACTTCCAAATGGTGGAGTATGGCCCTATAACCCTGTGGTGAGCTTAATAACACGTTTGCATTGAAATTGCCTGAGATATCAACATTTCTTGTTTTTGACCTTACAATGTTGACTTTGCTCAAATCTACTTCCAAATGGTGGAGTATGGCCCTATAACCCTGTGGTGAGCTTAGTAACACGTTTGCATTGAAATTGACAGAGATATCAACATTTCTTGTTTTTATGCCTGCAAAATGTTTTACAGAGCGCTAGAATCACTTTTTGACCAACAACGTGTTTTTGACCTTACATTGTTGATTTCGCTCAAAACTAATGTATACCACTTCCAAATGGTTTAGTATGGCCCAATAACCCTTTGGTAAGCTTAGTAACACGTTTTAACTGAAATTGACAGACATCAACATTTCTTGTTTTTATGCCTGCAAAACGCTTTTCAGAGCGCTAGAATCACTTTTCGACCAACAATGTGTTTTTCACCGTACATTGTTTATTTCGCTCAGAACTAATGTATTCCAGTTCCAAATGGTTTAGAATGGCCCAATAACCCTTTGGTAAGCTTAGTAACACGTTTGAATTGAAATTGACAGAGATATCAACATTTCCTGTTTTTGACCTTACAATGTTGATTTTGCTCAAATCTACTTCCAAATGGTGGAGTATGGCCCTATAACCCTGTGGTGAGCTTAATAACACGTTTGCATTGAAATTGCCTGAGATATCAACATTTCTTGTTTTTGACCTTACAATGTTGATTTTGCTCAAATCTACTTCCAAATGGTGGAGTATGGCCCTATAACCCTGTGGTGAGCTTAGTAACACGTTTGCATTGAAATTGACAGAGATATCAACATTTCTTGTTTTTATGCCTGCAAAATGTTTTACAGAGCGCTAGAATCACTTTTTGACCAACAACGTGTTTTTGACCTTACATTGTTGATTTCGCTCAAAACTAATGTATACCACTTCCAAATGGTTTAGTATGGCCCAATAACCCTTTGGTAAGCTTAGTAACACGTTTTAACTGAAATTGACAGACATCAACATTTCTTGTTTTTATGCCTGCAAAACGCTTTTCAGAGCGCTAGAATCACTTTTCGACCATAAACGTGTTTTTGACCTTACATTGTTGATTTCGCTCAAAACGAATGTATTCCACTTCCAAATGGTTTAGAATGGCCCAATAACCCTTTGGTAAGCTTAGTAACACGTTTGAATTGAAATTGACAGAGATATCAACATTTCTTGTTTTTATGCCTGCAAAATGCTTTTCAGAGCGCTAGAATCACTTTTCAACCAACAATGTGTTTTTCACCGTACATTGTTTATTTCGCTCAGAACTAATGTATTCCAGTTCCAAATGGTTTAGAATGGCCCAATAACCCTTTGGTAAGCTTAGTAACACGTTTGAATTGAAATTGACAGAGATATCAACATTTCTTGTTTTTGACCTTACAATGTTGATTTTGCTCAAATCTACTTCCAAAAGGTGGAGTATGGCCCTATAACCCTGTGGTGAGCGTAATAACACGTTTGCATTGAAATTGCCTGAGATATCAACATTTCTTGTTTTTGACCTTACAATGTTGATTTTGCTCAAATCTACTTCCAAATGGTGGAGTATGGCCCTATAACCCTGTGGTGAGCTTAGTAACACGTTTGCATTGAAATTGACAGAGATATCAACATTTCTTGTTTTTATGCCTGCAAAATGCTTTTCAGAGCGCTAGAATAACTTTTCGACCATAAACGTGTTTTTGAACTTACATTGTTGATTTCGCTCAAAACTAATGTATACCACTTCCAAATGGTTTAGTATGGCCCAATAACCCTTTGGTAAGCTTAGTAACACGTTTTAACTGAAATTGACAGACATCAACATTTCTTGTTTTTATGCCTGCAAAACGCTTTTCAGAGCGCTAGAATCACTTTTCGACCATAAACGTGTTTTTGACCTTACATTGTTGATTTCGCTCAAAACGAATGTATTCCACTTCCAAATGGTTTAGAATGGCCCAATAACCCTTTGGTAAGCTTAGTAACACGTTTGAATTGAAATTGACAGAGATATCAACATTTCTTGTTTTTATGCCTGCAAAATGCTTTTCAGAGCGCTAGAATCACTTTTCAACCAACAATGTGTTTTTCACCGTACATTGTTTATTTCGCTCAGAACTAATGTATTCCAGTTCCAAATGGTTTAGAATGGCCCAATAACCCTTTGGTAAGCTTAGTAACACGTTTGAATTGAAATTGACAGAGATATCAACATTTCTTGTTTTTGACCTTACAATGTTGATTTTGCTCAAATCTACTTCCAAAAGGTGGAGTATGGCCCTATAACCCTGTGGTGAGCGTAATAACACGTTTGCATTGAAATTGCCTGAGATATCAACATTTCTTGTTTTTGACCTTACAATGTTGATTTTGCTCAAATCTACTTCCAAATGGTGGAGTATGGCCCTATAACCCTGTGGTGAGCTTAGTAACACGTTTGCATTGAAATTGACAGAGATATCAACATTTCTTGTTTTTATGCCTGCAAAATGCTTTTCAGAGCGCTAGAATAACTTTTCGACCATAAACGTGTTTTTGAACTTACATTGTTGATTTCGCTCAAAACTAATGTATACCACTTCCAAATGGTTTAGTATGGCCCAATAACCCTTTGGTAAGCTTAGTAACACGTTTTAACTGAAATTGACAGACATCAACATTTCTTGTTTTTATGCCTGCAAAACGCTTTTCAGAGCGCTAGAATCACTTTTCGACCATAAACGTGTTTTTGACCTTACATTGTTGATTTCGCTCAAAACGAATGTATTCCACTTCCAAATGGTTTAGAATGGCCCAATAACCCTTTGGTAAGCTTAGTAACACGTTTGAATTGAAATTGACAGAGATATCAACATTTCTTGTTTTTATGCCTGCAAAATGCTTTTCAGAGCGCTAGAATCACTTTTCAACCAACAATGTGTTTTTCACCGTACATTGTTTATTTCGCTCAGAACTAATGTATTCCAGTTCCAAATGGTTTAGAATGGCCCAATAACCCTTTGGTAAGCTTAGTAACACGTTTGAATTGAAATTGACAGAGATATCAACATTTCTTGTTTTTGACCTTACAATGTTGATTTTGCTCAAATCTACTTCCAAAAGGTGGAGTATGGCCCTATAACCCTGTGGTGAGCGTAATAACACGTTTGCATTGAAATTGCCTGAGATATCAACATTTCTTGTTTTTGACCTTACAATGTTGATTTTGCTCAAATCTACTTCCAAATGGTGGAGTATGGCCCTATAACCCTGTGGTGAGCTTAGTAACACGTTTGCATTGAAATTGACAGAGATATCAACATTTCTTGTTTTTATGCCTGCAAAATGCTTTTCAGAGCGCTAGAATAACTTTTCGACCATAAACGTGTTTTTGAACTTACATTGTTGATTTCGCTCAAAACTAATGTATTCCACTTCCAAATGGTTTAGTATGGCCCAATAACCCTTTGGTAAGCTTAGTAACACGTTTGAATTGAAATTGACAGAGATATCAACATTTCTTGTTTTTATGCCTGCAAAATGCTTTTCAGAGCGCTAGAATCACTTTTCAACCAACAATGTGT